>NC_064927.1:430705753-431008783 GCF_023897955.1 Schistocerca gregaria
TTTCTCATATACAATCAGCAGTTGACCGTCGTTGTCTGGTGAAACGTTGTTGTGATGCCTCGTGTAAGGAGGAGAAAAATCGTACCACCACGTTCCTGTCTTTGATAAAGGTCGGATTGTAGCCTATCGCAATTGCAGTTTATCGTATCGCGATATTGCTGCTCGCGTTGGTCGAGATCCAACGACTGTTAGCAAGATATGGAATCGGTGGGTTCAGGAAGGTAATACGGAACGCCATGCTGGATCCCGACGGCCTCCTATCTCTAGCAGTCGAGATGACAGGCATCTTATCCGCATGGCTGTAACCGATCGTGCAGCTACGTCTCGATCCCAGAGTCAACAGATGGGGACGTTTGCAAGACAACAACCATCTGCACGTAAAGTTCGTCAAAGTTTGCAGCAGCATGGACTATCAGCTCGGAGACCATGGCCGCGGTTACCCTTGACGCTCCACCACGGACAGGAGCGCCCGCGATGGTGTACTCAACGACGAGCCTGCGTGCACGAACGGCAAAACGTAATTTTTTTCGGATTAATTCACGTTCTGTTTACAGCATCATGATGGTCACATCTGTGTTTGGCGACATCGCGGTGAACGCACGTTATAAGCCTGTATTCGTCATCGCCATACTGGCTTATCAACCGGTGTGATGGTATGGGGTGCCATTGGTTACACGTCTCGGTCACCTCTTGTTGGCAGTGACGGCACTTTGAACAGTGGACGTTACATTTCAGATTGTGTTAAGACCCTCTGTTCTACCCTTCATTCGATCCCTACGAGATCCTACATTTCAGCAGGATAATGCACGACCGCATGTTGCAGGTCCTGTACGGGCCTTTCTGGATACAGAAAATGTTCGACTGGTTCCCTGGCCAGCACATTCTCCAGATCTCTCACCAGCTGAAAACGTCTGGTCAATGGTGGCCGAGCAACTGGCTCGTCACAATACGCCAGTCACTACTCTTGATGAACTGTGGTATAGTGTTGAAGCTCCATGGGCAGCTGTACCTGTACACGCCATCCACGCTCTGTTTGACTCAATGCCCAGGCGTATCAAGGCCGTTATTACGTCCAGAGGTGGTTGTTCTGGGTACTGATTTCTCAGGACCTATGCACCCAAATTGCGAAAATATGTAATCACATGTCAGTTCTAGTATGATATATTCGTCCAATGAATGCCCGTTTATCATCTGCATTACTTCTTGGTGTAGCAATTTTAATGGCCACTAGTGTACATATATGACCACCCAGTGAGTTTTGTGATTTTGGCTTACCGCGTGCGGTACACATACACCCGATTTTTAAGTCTTCTCCACTGCATGCAAATGTCGCACGATAGTGGAATGATCACAATTCATCACATTTTACAACTTTCGAGTATACTGGCTTGGATCATTGTGGATTAATGCCTTTATACGATCTTCATCTCTCAGACAATGAGAGTTACTAATGTAAAATGATCCTTCATACAACTAGAAAACCACTTTCTTGCAGAGCTCTGGTGAATGGAATTATCCCCATGCCCGCCGCAAATGCCTCAGATATTGTCATAGCTCTACTGAACTAAAAGAGAGGAATATGTCGGAATGCTTCCTAATTTCTTCAACTGGCACTCCACTTTGTAACTTCCACAGCTGCATTACTGTCTCCAAATGACAAAATGACGGTACGTTAACTGAAACAGTGTGATCTAGAAACGAAAAATGTCAATCGATAAATCAACCGATGGCAACCAGATTTCCAACAGATAGAACATAATCGCAACCAAGTTGTACACCAACGTATTACTTTGTGGTTATCAGAATTACGAAATAGAATAATTATCTATGAAACTAAGAATTGTCTAGGTTTAAAACTATGGACCGTTTACTTATGTTTACAGGGTGGTCCATTGATCGTAACCAGGCCAAAAATCTCACGAAATAAGCGTCAAACGAAAAACCTACAAAGAATGAAACTTGTCTAGCTTGAAGGGGGAAACCAGATAGCGCTGTGATTGGCCTGCTAGATGGCGCTGCCATAGGCCAAAAGGATATCAACTGCGTTTTTTAAAATAGGAACCCAATTTTTTATTACATATTCGTATAGTACGTAAAGAAATATGAATGTTTTAGTTGAACCACTTTTTTCGCTTGGTAATGGATGGCGCTGAAGTATTGATAGACATGTGGCTAACAATTTTAGACGAACAGTTAAAATACAGAACATAGGTACGTTCGAACATTTTTTTTCGGTTGTTCCAATGTGATACATGTACCTCTGTGAACTTATCATTGAGAGCGCATGCTGTTACAGGTTGATTACCTGAAAATACCACATTAATGCAATAAATGCTTAAAATGAAGTCCGTCAACCTCAACGCATTTGGCAATACGTGTAACGACATTCCTCTTAACAGCGAGTAGTTCGCCTTTCGTAATGTTCGCACATGCATTGACAATGCCCTGACTCATGTTGTCAGGCGTTGTCGGTGGATCACGGTAGCAAATATCCTTCAACTTTCCCACTGAAAGATATCAGGGGACGTCAGATCCGGTGAAAGTGCGGGCCACGGTATGGTGCTTTGACGACCAATCCACCTGACATGAAATATACCATTCAAAATCGCTTCAATCGCACGCGAGCTATGTGCCGGACATCCATCACGTTGGAAGTACATGGCCATTCTGCCATGCAGTGAAACTTCTTGTAGTAACATCAGTAGAACATTACGTACGAAATCAGCATACATTGCGCCATTTAGATTACCATCGATAAAATGGGGGCCAATTATCCTTCCTCCCAAAATGCCGCACCATACATTAACCCGCCAAGGTCGCTCATGCTCCACTTGTCGCAGCCATCGTGGATTTTCCGTTGACCAGTAGTCCTAATTATGCCGGCTTACGTTACGACTGTTGGTGAATGACGCTATGTCGCTAAATAGAACGCGTGCAAAATGTCTGTCATCCTCCCGTAATTTCTCTTTGCACCCAGTGGCAGAACTGTACGCGACGTTCAAAGTCGTCGCCATGCAATGCCTGGTGCATGGAAATATGGTACGGGTACAATCGATGTTGATGTAGCATTCTCAACGCCGACGTTTTTGAGAATCCCTATTCTCGCGCAATTTGTCTGCTACTGATGTGCGGATTAGTTGCGACAGCAGGTAAAAAATGGTTCAAATGGCTCTGAGCACTATGGGACTTAACATGTGTGGTCATCAGTCCCCTAGAACGTAGAACTACTTAAACCTAACTAACCTAAGGACATCACACACATCCATGCCCGAGGAAGGATTCGAACCTGCGACCGTAGCGATGACGTGGTTCCAGACTGTAGCGCCTAGAACCGCACGGCCACATCGGCCGGTGACTGCACCTAAAATTACCTAATTGGGCATCATTATTTGTTGCAGGTTGTGGTTGAAGTTTCACATGTGGCTGAACACTTCATGTTTCCTTAAATAACGTAGCTATCCGGCGAACGGTCCAGACACTTGGATGAAGTCGTCCAGGCTACCGATCAGCAAACACAGCACACGCCCGTTGGGCATTTTGATCACAATAGCCATACTTCAACACGATATCGACCTTTTCCGCAATTGTCCATTTAAACACGGGTAATGTATCATGAAGCAAATACCGTCCGCACTGGCGGAGTGTTATGTGGCACCACGTACTTATACGTTTATGACTATTACAGCGCCATGTATCACAAAGGGAAAAAAGTGGTCCAACTAAAACATTCATATTTCTTTACGTACTACACGAATATGTAATAAAAATGGGGGTTCCTATTAAAAAAACGCAGTTGATATCCGTTTCACCTATGGCAGCGCCATCTAGCGGGCCAACGATAGCGCCATCTGCTTTACCCCTTCAAGCAAGACGAGTTTCGTTCTTTGTAGTTTTTTCGTTTGATGCTTATTTCGTGAGGTATTTGGCCCGGTCACTATCAATGGAGTCCGGCCCTGGTAGCTGAGTGGTCAGCGTGAGACTGTCAATCCTAAGGTCTCGGGTTCGATTCCCGGCTGGGTCGGAGATTTTCTCCGCTCCGGGACTGGGTGTTGTGTTGTCCTAATCATCATCATTTCATCCCCATCGACACGCAGGTCGCCGAAGTGGCGTCAACTCAAAAGACCTGCAGCTGGCGAACGGTCTACCCGACGGGAGGCCCTAGCCACACGACATTTCATTTTACTATCAATGGACCACCCTGTATATTCTCAGTTTTTTCTAATACGTTATGATTTTAAAGACGAGGTACTGCACAGTTGTTAGCCATCACGCCTGCTGCGTTCGCAGTTTTATTCGCCCGCTGCAGCAAGCGATTAAGAGTGAGGAGGGTGGGGGGGGGGGGGGGGAATAGGCTCGCCGGGGAGGGGTCGCATCTACTCTCCCTCAATGTACAAGATAAACCATCGAATTACTAGTGCGTTCCAGGCCCGCTTTGACCCTGAAACCATGGTGCAGAATTTCCTAAATGTCTGGCTAGCAATCCATGGTGAGTCTCCCAGCACTAGCCACCCTCCCCTACCTCCCCCACAGGTACATTCGTTAGCGTCTTCCCTTCTGATTTGGCCCAAGCACGTGGCACGTGGCGACTCCTGAGGAAATTGGCCAGCCCTCTCGACGGGCAGTTGCCGACAGCTTTCGCACCAGCCAGCAGGGCGCCGCTGTCGTCGTGGCGACCTCGGGCGGCCGTGTTTATCCGCGGTCCCCCGTAACGCAATAACCCGCCCCCGGCTCGCTGATTGCTTCCTCTGGCGGCGGTCCCATCCGTCTCCAGGGCGGTCGGCCGATTAGCTGCCGTCAGCCGCCCCTCAGCCGGGCTTCCGGTGACCTGGCTGGCGTAGATCCGGCCATAAGCCGAAATAACCCCGCTCAAGTTGAAGCACGCTCTCTGCGACAGGCAGTAGGGAAATCCTACAGCGGAAAATGCTGTAGCCTTTCGGTAGCTTCAGCAGTGCTAGAGCTCCAAGCGGCTGTAGTGCAATAACAGACTAATGGCGTGACGTAAGCTGATAATTTGTTATTTTAAATTGGTCTACTTTCCTATTTTCCATTCACTAACTGGGGGGGGGGGGGCGGCGATGGTTTTCCCAATACAGTTATATAAACTTAATTAAAGTAACAGCGCTAGCAGTTGCTAATGTCAACGCACAACAGTATTAAGTCACTGTGTGTCCATCTTCTCAGGGATGATTGTGGGACTCGATTGTTTAGCACAGAATGTCAAACCAAACACCCCCCATCCCCAGATTCTACAAGTCTCTCCAGATCTTCGAGCGCCATGCACTCTGCCTCGCCTTCAGTACACGCTTCCTGTCCTCCTCACGGATCCTCTACGACCTCATTCCATCCCATTCCTTGAACATATCAGCATACTCTACACCTCCCGCTGCCTTGATCCCTCTCACCCCCTGATTGCTCCTCTCCTCTCCAATCCCCATCCTCTACCACACCTTCACTGTTGTGTTCCCCCTACCCTCCACCTCTACACCCTTCATCTCCTTTCCCAAGGTGGCTTCCATCAACTCCCCCTCCCAGATGATGCCTTCTCTCCCTCGATTAATCCATGCTATCAACTCTGATCTTCACCCCGCTCCTTTGCTCTGTCCTTTCCCCCAGCTCCCTCTTCCCCCTTCCATCCTGTTTTCTCCCTGCCTAAGTTCTCTCTGCCTCCCTTCTCTCCCCCGAATTCTTTTGCATTCCTCTCCTCTGCCTTTCCCCACTCCTTGTCGCATCTGCCCAGAATCCTCCCCCCCCCCCCCTTTCTTATTTATTCCTCGTATTCCATCGGCTCGTTTTCCCCCTCCCCCACTTCGTTTTTCCTCTCCTTCCCCCCTTTTCTTTCCCATCATCTGTCCAGGTTCCCCCAGTCTGCCCTCGGCTGTGGTTTGTTATATTTGTGCCAACTATTTAGTGCAGTGTTCAAGTGAATGTTGAGAGTTGTTCGTCTTTCCAGAGTGTTGTGAACAGAAGTCATGCTGTCGCTCGGTGTAAACTTTATATCTCTTGAGAACAGAAACCAGAGTGTCGCCGTTTTTTTTAATTGTCTGTCTATTATTTCACCTGTCTACTTCATATCTATTTTATTAGCATAATCAACCCTTTGTTCCATGTTTTAAGTTCCACGATTTTCCGCCATTTTACCATTTAAGTCACCGATTTTATCGCCTGCTTTTTTTCTTTATTATCTTTGTGTTTTTAAAACAAAATCTGCAGGCTGAAGAGCGGTGCACTAAGCTGTTACCAGCCTGCCCCCTTCAGGGAGAATCGAAACGCAATACAGAAAAAAAAAATCGGACACCTTTCAGCCGTCTAGTTTCCAAATTGTTATTTTATTTGGCTACTAGTTTCGGCGATATATTACGCCATCATCTGCCGATGATATTCGTAGGGATCGCTGTATCTAGCACAAATCTGCAGATAACAGTCTTTGAATGCTGGCCCCTATTTTGAATGGAACCGAAGTTGGAGTCTTCCTACACGTCTGTTAGGTGGCCTGAAGAGAGCGTAATACATCGCCGAAGCTGGTAGACCAATAAAATAATTGTTTGGGAAGTAGACGGCAGAAAGGTGTTTGATTCTATAAAAATATTAGGACGGTGCGTAAGTTCGTAGCGTTTTCGTTTTGCTTATTGGTATTCCGGTTGCTGTGGGTTCGTTTATCGTTTGCCATTTTTATTTGTAGTTCACTGTTTCTATCTGACTGAACCTACTGTCATTTTGAAATTTTCGGGTACTAAGTGGAGCTGTGGACGCTAGAGAATGAAGTGCTAAGTAGAGAAATCGGAACACATCCGACATACTCTTCTGTTTGAGTTCAATACAAAGGAGACGCCGGCGAAGGGTGCCATAGACACTTGCGTCGTGTGTGGGGATAATGCCATTGGGCAGGAAAAAAAAACGGTTTTCTCGTTTCAAGGAGGATTCTTGTAACATTAGTGACTCTCCACGTTCAGGAAGACTTTTGGGGTTTGATTAAGATCGTTACACCCATCAATCAACAGTGATCCATGTCACTGTACTCGAGAACCGGCCAATGTGACGAACTGAGATCGTTCCACTATTGTGCCACATTTCCATGCAATGGAGAAGGCTAAAAGAACTGTTGTATGGGTACCGCACGCTCTAAGCCAAAATCACAACTTGTGGACAACACCGACAATTTCTATTCTGTATAGTTACTATTGACGAGAAATGGTCCCTTTGTGGTAAAATAAGGAAAATAAACCAATGAGTGAGCACAAGAATTGCCTCCCCGAGGTGTAACTATCAATGCTGTCATTTTTTGTCAACAACTGAGACGTCTTGCAAACGCATCCCAAGAACAACGACCAGGAATGCTGCGTGGAGTGATGCTACTCCATGATAACGCCCGCCCACATTCTGCTAGAGTAGAGACAAACACTGTACAGAAATTTGGCTGGGAAGTCACTCCACGCTCACCTTGGTCACTTAATCTTGCGTCCTCAGATTTTCAAATTTTCTCCTCTGTCGAACAATCTTGAAGAAACTTTCTTTCCGGAAGATAAAGCGCTCCGAACGGGACGCGACGGGTTCTTCGCCTCAAAACGACGTTATTTCTACAGTTGGGGAAACGGAAAGTTACGTATGTGTTGGGAGACCGCTGTAAATTGTCAAGGACAATATGTTACTGTTGACCAGAGGCTCTGATATGTGTATCTGTTGCGTTTCTTAAATTTATGGAAAATCGTTGCGAACTTAAGGACAAACCTAGTAAACGCCATGTGCAATGTATTAAATACCGTTCGCAGTAGCCGAGACGTCCATATCATCAAAAATCCCTGAAGTCGAAAATGAATTTTTGATACATATCTGATGACGAGCCTGCTGTGGCTCGAAAACTAGCTGCCAGTACAACAAATTTCAAATTTTAAAAAGCAACTGGTTGCTTATCGTGCCTACACAAAACGCCAAGAGAAGTTAATCGTAACTTCAAGTGTCTGAGTTCTCCATGAAATAATTACGAGTATATGTGCGTGCTTCGCTATTGCTTTCTAATGCTTTAGGTCGACTGTAGTTTTGAGAATAACTTTGCATATTTGACACACATTTCACAGCCGGACGCTGTGGAAGAGCAGTTCTAGGCGCTTCAGTCCGGAACCGCGTTGCTGCTACGGTCGCAGGTTCGAATCCTGCCTCGGGCATGGATGTCCAAACTGGGCACCATTGCTTTATTCTTGGACATTAGCAGGAACTGCTTTGTATAAAAGCTCTATCGTATTATAGCATCGCTGCATCTATTCCTTAGGTTCAGCTCAATCAGTGGTAGATACCCACACAATACGAGGTACAGGGAACCTGATGGGCAATTCTCGTCTCAATGAAACTAATAGAGGTCTGTTGAGATTATCAAACAACGTTAGTACTGCATTCCGCATTAATTTCACCTGACCCGCTTTTACAAACTTCCTGGCCTTAAAATGAACAAATTTTAGCATTCTTGTGGAAATACTGTGTGTTCTTAACAAGACAAGACCATATCTTCTCGTGTGTAAAACCCAATTCTTCCTCCTGGAAGTGAAATTGAAACTTAAAATTCATGGTGAAACCTTTAGTCGTCATTTACACACATAAAAAAAAGACTTGCATCACTCCAGTTCCCAGAACTCCTGAACATAGACATTGGCTGTGGATAGCGTATCACAGAACAGTCCCTTTGACCTTCCAGAGATGTCACTAAAAGATGTCAAAGATGTAAAGATACATGTAGGTGAACAGCGCCTATTAGACGTAGGGGGTCCGACAGCCGATAAGTTCCAGTCATTCCATCAGGTAAGAGGTACACGGCTCGTGTTATCTATAGCTCGACCATGCCTAGACTGTTAATACAGCGGTTCGATCACGTTCACATTGTTACTTTGGACCAGGAAGGGCTCTCAACAAGGAAATTTTCCAGGCATCTCGGAGTGAACCAAAGCGATGTTATTCGAATATGGAGGAGATACAGAGAGAGGAACTGTCGATAACATGCCTCGCTCAGGCCATCTAAGGGCTTCTACTGCAGTGACGACCGCTACTTACAGATTAGGGCGCGGAGGAACCCTTTCAGCAACGCCACCATGTTGAATAATGCTTTTCCTGCAGCCACAGGAAGTCGTATTACACTGTGCGCTATAGGCTGCATGATGCGCAATTTTGCCGGCCTCGGTGGTCTCGCGGTTCTAGGCGCTCAGTCCCGAACCGCGCGACTGCTACGGTCGCAGGTTCGAATCCTGCCTCGGGCATAGATGTGTGTGATGTCCTTAGGTTAGTTAGGTTCAAGTAGTTCTAAGTTCTAGGGCACTGATGACCACAGATGTTAAGTCCCATAGTGCTCAGAACCATTTGAACCATTTGATGCGCAATTTCACTCCCGACGTCCATGGCGAGGTCCACCTTTGCAACCACAACACTTAGCAGCGCGATACAGATGGGCTCAACAACATGCCGAATGGTCCGCTCAAGATTGGCGTCACTTTCTCTTCACCGATGATTGTCGCATATGCCTTCAACCAGACAATCGTCGGAGACTTTGTAAGGAAACTGGTTCTCTACTTCTGATAAAAAAAAAACCTTTTAAATAATAAAACATGACCTATACAAGGACTCTGACTACCCCTGTTAGTCATGGACGAAAAAAAAATTGACGGAGTCTTTGTCAGAACATGCAGAATCTTATGTGGGGCCAATAAGACGTCAATTTTAATCTAAATGTGGTATGCCAATGTTAACATAATAAAAAAATAAATTAGGTTATACAGTACAATTATTATATAGATGCGATAAATCACTTTAACGAGGGCCAAATGAACAAGTAAAGTCAATATAATTCCAGTAAACCTGCAAAAGTAAAAAAAAAAGAAAATTATTATAGGGGCCTACAGAGACACGGCGCATATGCTAGATGCCCACGAAATACGTAATTTTGTTTGGAAGCTGACAGCCAATGAGAAAATTGGTGCAAAAATACCATTGCTTAGTTTTCAAGCAGCAATGACGTACAGCATCAGCTGGTAATATACGTTATTTTATGGTAGCTAATTTTTACTGCACAAAAAATGAAATATGTATTCCCTCCAAAAGAAGTTACACACGAACATTAAAATAAAATTATGATGTCTGAGCAGAAATTTGAAAGGAAATTATTAATTGAACTTTAATTATAATGACCAGGAAAATGTCTGAGAATAATTTTGAAAGGAAATTATTAATTGAACTTTAATTTGGCGGGTTTTCAACACTGTCAACAAGACGAAATAATGGAAAGAATATTTATTGGAACTAAACAAAATTGAACCTTCACATTGTGACAGTATTTTTGCAATAGATATTTTAACTACAATTGTTTTTAATTTTCAAATGAGAGAGAGCTTAATAACATTCTTTCAATGTAACTGTTGCTGCAGGCAATGCGATGACGTCAGCGGTGGTCCGCGCGGACTATGTGTCTAGTTAATCCCGGTTAGTGGTGTGAAGATAATGATGGATCCTCCTGTTTCATTAATATTCCAGTTACGGCGGTGGTCCACGTCTCCGTTGTAGTCGAATCATCTGGCAGCACTAGCACGATAATAATAGTTCCAGTGTGTGCGTTGTTGTTACGTACGCAACGTTTTATTTTTAAAAGTTTATTAACCACGTGGTGTGGGTAGGTCGGAATTATGCAATGTCTTTAGTATTTACGATATGTAGCCGGTTATTGGCAATACTTCGCACAGTTCTTTCAACGTGTTGCCACAGGAAAACAGTCAAATGTGTTTATCACTGTAACAGTCCGTTAAACATCAATTCAGTTTACGTCATCCTCTTTAAGACAGTTTGGATGATATAATAAATGTTTCTTGATCAAATCACAGCACTGTTCTTTTACTTAACATTTTGGTTTGTTCTAGTTTTACTCAGTTCTAACAGTTAGTGTCTCCACACGACAATGGTGTCTGGTTCACGGCTTATTGTCACAAGTTCACATAGTATGTAAAATCTCCACCGCTAACACTCGATATACTTTTCAGGTTTTACTGTTCACTTAATAGTACACGATCTCCTATTAACACAGCGGACGCACTGTAATTAATTGTTCCTCCGCGTATCGTCGTCTTTCACGCCTAACTTTGCAACGTTTCTCCACCCGCGAACCGGCCACGATACCACAACAATTCGCACGCTCTCTATCGATAGTCGTTCGCTCTCGCTTTGACACAGTACTTCTCCTAGCCTAACCAAAGATTTACAAAGCATATAAAACCAGAACATTCATATTCGTGCAATATAAAATATAAAACAGCAGCAAAATGAATGAAGAAACAATGTGACTTATTAACAAATAGAGAATAGTTAAAATAAATGATACATACGAATAGAACCCGGGAACCCGGGCGTGGGAAGCGAGAACGCAAACGCACGACCACGACATGCGGGCTATGGAGTGTAGCCATGTATGGAAGTGAAGTATGGACAATAAATAGTTTGGACAAGAAGACAATATAAGCTTTCGAAATCTGGTGCTACAGAAGAATGCTGAAGATTAGATGGGTAGATCACAGAAGGTATTGAATAGGATTGGGGAGAAGTTTGTGGCACAACTTGACTAGAAGAAGGGATCGGTTGGTAGGACATGTTCTGAGGCGTCAAGGAATCACCAATTTAGTACTGGAGGGCAGCGTGGAGGGTAAAAATCGTAGAGGGAGACCAAGAGATGAATACACTAAGCAGATTCAGAAGGATGTAGGTTGCAGTAGGTACTGGGAGATGAAGATGCTTGCACAGGATAGAGTGGCATGGAGAGCTGCATCAAACCAGTCTTAGGACTGAAGACCTCAACAACAACAACAACAACGACTACGACAAGGTAATGCACAAAAGAAAAAAAAATGTTATCGACTTTCGGGGAAAGCAATGCCTTTACATCGTGTTTGGAGACACCCCGGTTAGGCTGAACGCCTTAGAGACACTTTCCAGCGAGTGTAGCAAGGTGGAAGTTCCCTGATGTTTTATGTTGGCGTTATGTGGGCCCGACGTACGCCGCTGGTGGCCATTGAAGGCGCAGTAACGGCTGTACGATACCTGAATGCCATCCTCCGACGACAGTGCTACCATATCGCCAGCATGTTGGGGAGGCATTCGTATTCATGGACGACAATCGGCGCGTATCGTGCACATCTTGTGAATGACTTCCTTCAGGATAACGACATCGCTCGACTAGAGTGGCCAGCTTGTTCTCCAGACATGAACCCTATCGAACATACCTGGGATAGATTGAAAAGGGCTGTTTACCTTCAACGTTTCCACATGTTACGAAATGGGAACGGGCAGCCCTTCTTAATGCTCATGAAAACCACACAATGCATGTTGCACAACCAGATAGCGAGACCATCAGCGGTGGTGGTCCAAATTGCTGTACACGACGGGACTTCTAATACCCAGTACTTCGCCCTCTTGCACTGATGCATGCCTGTATTCGTCGTAGCATTCTATACACGAGTCCTTCAAGGCATTGTTGGTCCAGATTGGCCCACTCCTCAACGGTGATTCGGCATAGATCCCTCAGAGTGGTTGGTGGGTCACGTTGGCAGAATAGGATCAACAAATGATAAAGACATAATGTTGATTTTATTTTTAACCACCGCTTGCACAGTTCGTTTAATATGAGCACCAACGAGATGCTGCATCGGTAAAACTATGTGATCGACTGACAGTTGCTCGCAGTAGTTCTGGTGGAATAAAAGCGACGTGGCGCAGAGTCAAGTCACATGGATTGAGATCAGGCGATTTTGGAGCCCATGCATCAGGAAAATCTAAGGATATAATACGTTCGTGGTAGTTCACATAAGCAGACCTTTCGCTGGCCGAGTGACATGAAGTGTTGCACCATCCTGCACGAAAATATGGTTTCTATAGTGTTGCCCTCTTCCAAGGCAGGAATCACGAGTCGTATAAGGATGTACCGATAAAATGCCGACGCCATGGTGAACCTGACAGATCCTCAAAGAAGAACGGATCGAGAATATAGATGCTTGTGAATCTACAATCTGGATCATTGTGCAGAATATGCGGTCTAACCGTAACCCAAATTCGGCAGTTCTGTGTGTTCACTGCAGCCTGTAGTGCATTTACATCCACATTTTCATGGATACTCAGCAAATCGCACTTAAGCGTCTGACAGAGGGTTCATCGAAACACCTTCACAATGATTCTCTATTATTTCACAGCGCGCGGAGAAGACAAACAACTATACCTTTCCCTGCGAGTTCGCTTATTTTAGAACGACGATCGCTTCTCCGTATGTAGCTCGGCATCAATAAAATATTTTTGCATTCGGAGGAGAAACTTGGTGATTGAAATTTCGAGATAAGATTCTGCCGCAACGAAAAGCGTCTTTGCTTTAATGATGTGCACCCCAAATCTTGTATCATGTCAGTGACATTCTCTCTCTCCTATCTGGCAAGGAACCCACACCGCGTAGTAGTATTCTAAAGGAGGATGGACAGGCGTAGTGTATACAGTCTCCTTAGTAGATCTGTTACTTTTCACAGTGTTCTGTCAATCAAACGCTGCCGTCGGTTTGCCTTGCCTACAACATTTTCCATGTGTTCTTCCCTATTTAATTTGTTCGTAATTCAAATTGCTCGGTGTTTAGTTAAATTAACAGATTTTAGATTTTACTGATTTATTCCGGAACCGGAGTTTAACGGATTCCTTTTAGCACTCATGTGGATAACCTCACACTTTTTATTATTTAGGGTCAATTGCCAGTGGTTGTACCACACAGATACATTTTCTAAATCGTTTTACAGCTTGTTTTGATTATCGGAGCCGGCCGCGGTGGTCTAGCGGTTCTAGGCGCGCAATCCGGAACCGCGCGACTGCTACGGTCGCAGGTTCAAAAATGGCTCTGAGCACTATGGGACTCAACTGCTGTGGTCATTAGTCCCCTAGAACTTAGAACTAATTAAACCTAACTAACCTAAGGACATCACACACATCCATGCCCGAGGCAGGATTCGAACCTGCAACCGCAGCAGTCTCGCGGTGGTCGCAGGTTCGAATCCTGCCTCGGGCAAGGACGTTAGTTAGATTTAAGTAGTTCTAAGTTCTAGGGGACTGATGACCGTAGCTGTTAAGTCCCATTTGAAGCCATTTGATTATCGGATGACATTACTAGCCGATAAACGACAGCATCATCTGCAACCAATCTGAGGCGACTGGTCAGATTGAGCCGTGCGTAGCTCGTGTTCCCACCATCATGTATTTTGCCCACTGTTTCTAACGTACTTCCACCTCACTACGTTAATTTAAATTATTACTATCACTGAGTTGCTACTTTGCCTGAGCGTGAGCGGCGTTAACAGCGCTTATCGATGTATTCCCTACCGTAGTATTTTTGATGGACTGCTATTACTTCACGGTCGTTGGCTGTCGTAAGCAGTTCATTTCGGGTTGAGAGTTCGGGTCTGCCAATCAGTTGGAAAGTGCAGTCCGGACCTGCCAGTTGGAGAATTGCAATGCGGCACTAGTGCAGTCGGGTTGGAGCAGCTGTGAGGTCTGCGTCGACATGGGTCGCCCGACCATTGCCGCCATGGATCACTTGAGCCGGGCCGCAGTCTTGGTGGATCGTCGGTCGGTCGTCCAACCAGACGACGCGTTTTGGCTCAACGATCGTCATGAGTCGTCTGGTGCGTGTGTGTGTGTGTGTGTGTGTGTGTGTGTGTGTGTGTGTGTGCGCGCGAGCTCGAATCGACTACCGATTTGTCTTTGTGTGTGCTTAGTTACCGTTTGGTATCGTTCAGGTCTTCGTGCAAGTGTTTGTCAAGTTGTGTGTGTAGTTCGCGTTGTTTCCTTTGACAAGTTATTTTAAATGTTGTCATCGGGCACGTGCAACTGGTTATCTGAGCGCTTCTAGGCCCCTACAGTTACCATCTTGTGTGAGTTGAGTCGGTCCTTTCCTGGTGCAGGAATGTCGTTTAGCCAGTGGACGTGTTTCCTCTGCATGGTTGGGACCGATCCAGTGTTTCCGCCGTCGGGTGTCTGGAAGTGAGTGGGAACGCACGAGCAGTGCAGTCGCGACGGAGCAGCGGTCGCCGACGGACCGGCAGGCAGTCGGTCGGTCTATTGGTGCGGACCAGGGAGGATCTCTGCAGTCGGTTTGGCCCGACGGCAGTCCCTGCGCAGTGTCGGAGCGTGTGTGGAGCTGTTCGATCGCTACGAGCGTCGTGGTTCACCGACCCAGGACGTCAAAGTTGAGTAGTGGTTTCAAGTACCCAAGCCATGTCCATTCATGTTGTGATGGTTCGTTTCGGTGGTTCGCTAGTGGGGAAATTTTCCTGTGGGAAACACCGTGCGTTTCTATTGCTGAAATTTAGTCGCCATATAGTGCAATTAACTGTATTGGTTGACAACAAATTCAAGTGTACCAGCGGAATTTTCTGCCTTGTGGCCGTTAGTGTTCCGGTTACCTGCCCTGGCCACTAACGTAATTTCAGACACCGTCCTTTCCCCACCTGTTGTATCTGTCCAACATTCTGTGTAATTTTGACAGCTAATTCATACTCCATTATGGATTATCACGTTTGTAACCTTTTCTGTTTGAGTTCTCATGTACTGATTGACGGGAAGCAAGTCGTTGTGTTGGTCGGTCCGTGGCTGTCACTGGATGGGATCCGACGGATCAAGTGTAGTTGGGCCCACCACCTGTCTCCCCTGAGTGAACGAGTGCAGACCGACCTCCCTGGAGGCTTCTGAGTGCCACTGGTATTTACTTAGCTGTTTTCAGCTATGTAAAATTTAAAGGTTACGGTTATTTTTTCTTTTTTCTTTAAAAAATTTGCAAAATTAATTCTTGCCTTTTGCCTTTAAAAGGTTATGGATATATTTTAAAATTTTGAAACTAAATTGTGGCCATCAGCCATTAGTATTGCACCTTGCATATGTTTGTTCTATCTACCTTGCTTTGATGTTTTTTAATTGCTATCTTAATTGGATTTTATCCTCTGATTTGTTAAGATACCTTGTTTGGACGCCACCAGCCGTGAAAGAGTTGCATTAGGTAAAGGTCCGGCTATGTACCGCTTTGGTTGTAAATTTGCTGTTAGATTACAAAAAAATTACAATTACAAGGTGAAACTGATCTCAACCTATTTGGCCCTTTCCACAGTCCTAATTACCTGTTCTGCCCAGCGGGTTTAGCGGGCGTATTACAGGTTTTCTCCTAAGTGGTTTATATAGATAAGGAGCAGCTTAAGGCCTATGACACTACTTCGTGGAACACCAGAATTCACTTTTGTTTTACTCAATTGTTGTGAACTGTGAGCTCTCTGACAGCAAGTCACGAATCCAGTCACATAACTGAGATGACATTCCATAAGGCGCTTGTATGGTACAGTGTCAAAGGCATCTGGAAATCTAGAAATACGGAATCAATCTGAAATACCTTGTCGACTGCACTTCCTATTTCGTGAGTAGAAGGATTTCTAAATGCGTGTTGCTTCAATAGACTGTCCTCTTAGAGGTATTTCATAACGCTCCAAAATCCTGTAATATAGAGACGTTAATGATATGGGCCTGTAATTTACTTCCTTTCTGGAATATTGGTGTGACCTGTGTAAGTAGGCTGTTTAGGTTTTTATGTTGGTAACGCCACGTAGCGATCTGTATGAAAATCACTGGCTGTGCTGTGTGCAGTCTGTGACTGGTTTGCATTGTTGTTGGTTATTGTAGTGTTGGGCAGCTGGATGTTAACAGCACGTAGCGTGGCGCAGTTGGAGGTGAGCCGCCAGCAATGGTGGATGTGGGGAGTGGGATGGCGGAGTTTTGAGAGCGGATGATTGGGACAGAGACAGTAAATTTGTAAGACTGAATGCTATGAACGGCTATATATATATATATATATATATATATATATATATATATATATATATATATATATATATATATATATATATATAATGACTTTTGATCACTATTAAGGTAAATACATTGCTTGTTCTCTATCAAAATCTTTCATTTGCCAAGTATGGCTATCAGTAGTTAGTGCCTTCAGTAGTTTGAATCTTTTATTTAGCTGGCACTATTGGCGCTCGCTGTATTGCAGTAGTTCGAGTAACGAAGATTTTTGTGAGGTAAGAATTCATGAAAGGTATAGGTTATTGTTAGTCAGGGCCATTCTTTTGTAGGGATTATTGAAAGTCAGATTACGTTGCGCTAAAAATATTGTGTGTCACTTCAGTGAATGTCTGAGTACGTTCAGTTTTGCTCAGCTGTTTGAAAAGCAAATAATGTAAGAGGTTTATCAGCACAGTAACTCATTAATTTTGCTAAGGGGACGTTTCACCTGTACTACTTTACAGTATTTGGTTACGGATCTTTCTTCGAGCGAGTGGTTGTGTATGATTGTTAAATGCGGAGCTGAAACTTCTTGGCAGATTAAAACTGTGTGCCCGACCGAGACTCGAACTTGGGACCTTTGCCTTTCGCGGGCAAGTGCTCTACCATCTGATCAACCGAAGCACGACTCACGCTAGATACTCACAGCTTTACTTCTGTCAGTATCTCGTCTCCTACCTCTTAAACTTTACAGAAGCTCTTCTCCGAACCTTGCAGAACTAGCACTCCTGGAAGAAAGGATACTGTGGAGACATGGCTTAGCCAGAGCCTGGTGAATGTTTCCAGAACGAGATTTTCACTCTGCTTAGGAGTGTGCGCTGATATGAAACTTGCTGACAAATTAAAAGTGAGTGCCCGATCAAGACTCGAACTCGGGACCTTTGCCTTTCGCGGGCAAGTGCTCTACGGTCTGAGCTCCCGAAGCATAACTCACGCCCGGTAACTGTGAGTACGGGGCGTGAGTCGTGCTTCGGTAGCTCAGATGGTAGGGCACTTGCCCGCGAAAGGCAAAGGTCCCGAGTTCGAGTCTCGGTCGGGCACACAGTTTTAATCTGCCAGGAAGTTTCATATCGGCGCACACTCCGCTGCTGACTGAAAATCTCATTCAAGTATGGAGCTATTGCATTAGCATACTCTGAAGGAACCCAAAGGACTTGCTTTTATTAAATGATTTAAATTGCTTCACGCCTCCGAGGATACCCACTTCTAAATTACTCATGTTGGAAGCTGTTCTTGATTCGACTTCTGGAATATTTACTTCATTTTCTTTGGTGAAGGAATATCGTTAGGCTGTGTTTAGCAACTCAGCGTTGGACCCACTATCGTCGATAGTATATGCAGTGTTATCGCACAGAGAAGTCATTCATTGTGACTTGCCACTAGCGTACATTACATACGACCAGAATATCTTTGGATTTTCTGCCAGATTTCGAGACAAAGTTTCATTGTGGAAACTATTGTAAGCATCATTCATTGAATTCTTTGCCAAATTTTATCAACTTCTATTTTACCAGAAACCGAAGAGCAAATTCAGAATATTGCTGTGGATCATGAGGTCTCTGTGGCTGCACCGTCTGTATCCTGTAGGTCTATCAATGTGATCTGACAAGTGACGGGCAATTCTCGTGACACTGCACAATCAGTAGCGCTGCCAGCAGCATGTGCTGCATGGTCTGTTACAACGACAGCAATCTCGTCAGTAACTTCCACTGCAAGAGGACGCCTTCCTCCTACAGGTGCCACACCAAGCTAAAGCGTGTTACTCGAATTTCATTACAGTCTTCTTTTAACATCAGGCAACGGCCTTGCCACAGTGGATAAACCGGTTGCCGTGAGATCACCGAGGTTAAGCGCTGTCGGGCGTGGCCGGCACTTGGATGGGTGACCATCCAGCCGGCATGCGCTGTTGCCATTTTTCGGGGTGCACTCAGCCTCGAGAGGCCAATTGAGGAGCTACTCGACCGAACAGAAGCGGCTCAGGTCACAGAAATCCATCATAACGACCGGGAGAGCGGTGTGCTGACCACACCTCCCTCCTATCCGCATCCCTCCACTGAGAATGACACGGCGGTCGGATGGTCCCGATGGGCCACTTGTGGCCTGAAGACGGAGTGCTTCTTATAGCATCGGGTCTCGCCTGAGACTGTTCTGTAGACAATCGACTATATTCTCTCAAAGCAACACTGTATATGATGCAGTATCACACGCAGTCGAGATGAGAGGCATCTTATCCGCATGGCTGTAACGGATCGTGCAGCCACGTCTCGATCACTAACAGCTCTCATTCTCTCTTCTCGATAGCAGCACTGTTCACTCACACCGGATGACCGAAACCATAACTACTTTTTTCCACCGCAAATCGGTTCCGCATTAACGTAAGAGCTTATCTATCACGTTCCACTGCCATACAATACACTAGTGGGCATTAAAATTGCTACAACACGAAGATGACTTGCTACAGATGCGATATTTAACCGACAGGAAGCAGATGCTGTGATATGCAAATGATTAGCTTTTCAGAATATTCACACATGGTTGGCGCCGGTGGCGACAACTACAAACGTGCTGACATGAAGCAAGTGTCCAACCGATTTCTCATACACAAACAGCAGTTGAGCGGCGTTGCCTGGTGAAACGTTGTTGTGATGCGTCGTGTAAGGAGGGAAAATGCGTACCATCGCGTTCAAAGGTCGGATAGTAGCCCATCGCGATTTCGGTTTATCGTATCGCGACATTGCCTCGCCTTGGTCGATTCCAATGACTGTTAGCAGAATATGGAATCAGTGGGTTCAGGAGTGTAATACGGAACGCCCTGCTGGATCCCAACAGGCCGGCCGCAGTGGTCTCGCGGTTCTAGGCGCGCAGTCTGGAACCATGCGACTGCAACGGTCGCAGGTTCGAATCCTGCTTCGGGTATGGATGTGTGTGATGTCCTTAGGTTAGTTAGGTTTAAGTAGTTCTAAGTTCTAGGGGACTGATAACCACAGCAGTTGAGTCCCGTAGTGCTCAGATCCATTTGAAACATTTGATCACAACAGCCTCGTATCACACGTAGCAGAGATGAAAGGCACCTTCTCCGCATGGCTGTAACGGATCGTGTACCCACGTCTCGATCCCTGAGTCAACAAATGGGGGCGTTTGCAATACAACAACTATCTGCACGACCAGTTCGACGACGTTTGCAGCAGCATGGACTATCAGCTCGGAGACCATGGCCGCGGTTACCCTTGACGCTGCATCACAGACAGCAGCGCCTGTGGTAGTGTACTCAACGACGAACCTGGGTGCACGAACGGCAAAACGTCATTTTTTCGGATGAATCCAGGTTCTGTTTACAGCATTATCATGATCGCATCCGTGTTTGGCGACATCGCCGTGAACGCACATTGGAAGCGTGTATTCGTCATCGCCACACTGGCGTATCACCCGGGATGATGGTTTGGGATGCAAATGGTTACACGTCTCGGTCACCTCTTGTTGGCATTGACGGCACTTTGAACAGTGGACGTTCCATTTCAGATATGTTACGACCCGTGGCTCTACCCTTCATTCGATCCCAACGATACATTTCAGCAGGATAATTGACGATCGCATGTTGCAGCTCCTGTACGGGCCTTTCTGGATACAGAAAATGTTCGACTGCTGCCCTGGCCAGCACAATCTCCACATCTCTCAACAATTGAAAACGTCTAGTCAATGGTGGCCGAGCAACTGGCTCGTCACAATACGCCAGTCACTACTCTTGATGAACTGTGGTATCTTGTTGAAGCTGCATGGGCAGCTGTACATATGGTGTTGAAGCTGCATGGGCAGATGTACCTGTACACCCCATCCAAGCTCTGTTCGACTCAATGCCCAGGCGTATCAAGGCCGTTATTACGGGCATAGGTGGTTGTTCTGGGTACTGATTTCTCAGGATCTATGCACCCAAATTGCGTGAATATGTAATCACATGTCAGATCTTGTATAATATATTTGTCCAATGAATACCCGTTTATCATCTGTATTTCTTCTTGGTGTAGCAATTTTAATTGCCAGTAGTGTAATTACAGCCCACGCTTGATTTCCGTGAGTAGCCGCACATTAATTGTAACCATCCGGAATCGTCATAACACCGATGCCACTATCAGACACACTGCATCGACGGTAACGTCGACGTATTTCTTAAATACTTATTTCTACGCTGAACCGCCTCGACTAGCGAGGCAAGAGCTGCTGCGCCGATAGGGCAGCATGTAGAAAGTGCTGGGGATGGGACAGCGGTGTGAGGCGGAGGGTACTGCTGGAAAATGAAACTGTGGCTGCTCCCTCGCGTTAGCTGGTTGCTCGGGCCTCGTATGATTTATCCACGTCGGCTCTTCGGAGCCCAACTGCCGAAACCGCGGCGACCGTAAATTCGCCACTGCGCTCGCAGGAGATTTACGAACTCTCTTCTCCTTTTACTCTTTTTTTCGCCCTCTCCCTTTTCCCAGAGCCGCTGCGGCTGCTGCGGTGGAACGCGAATTTATTTACTTTATTGGTCGGTGCTTCAATAGCGCCGCCATTAGGGTTATGAGGTGTGCCCGGCGGCACATTCGACAGGCAGGCGGGGTTGCCATGAATGCACCCCGGTCTGGGACTGCGCTGATATTCGGGCCAAGGCTCTCCGAAGTTCAGACGCTCCAGAGCCTAACCTACTTGCAGAAAAGAAAGAAAAGAACTATAATACGAAAATGAGACGCTGTGACTTGAACGCGGCTTAGTCTGCCTCTGTATAATGTGAAATGTCTGTGGGTTCTCATCTGGGCATACCAGCCGAACATGCGCCTAAATTAATGTTTCCCATCATTTCAGAGTCGATTACTTGCGAACTATTTCGGTTAAGTCTGCCTTTTGCGGATATAGCATTACTGAGGTGAGTATTCTGCTTGATCACATATTGAAATGTCCTCTCGTCAATTCGCGAGTAATTTTATGCCACTTTACGTGCTCTTCTTGTAGCTCACGTAACAGATTTTGTTGGATGCTTTCCTTGCTGTGAAACACACAGCTTCACCCAAGTACGTTTCCATGTTCTTTCCTTCTGTTCCTCTTCCAAATGACAGTGCAGCTGGGGTATATGCAACTGCAGACGGCAGTAGTAAGTCATCGTCGGCCATTCTGAAGGAAGTATGACGTTAAAGATCTTTGTCAAACAAACCTTGATAAGAGTGTAATACTCTTATTTTCACCACGTCAGATATCTTTTTCAAAGAAAATGTGGTGAATATTTATTTGATCACGTCTGTTTGTCAAAGAAATTCTGATAGTGTTATATGGTCTAAACAATAGATTCAAACAAAGGTTATGTCAAGTCTTTGGGACAAAAGTCTTTTTTTCATATGTATTCTGACTACACAGATATCGATATCCAATTGCCTGTTTCGAATGAAAACATAGTAATGTGTGCTGTCAGAGATGAAAGATTCATTGACGGTTCCCTGCGGCATTAAATGTCCCTTAATATTCGTCAGCTCTGTGACGACGAGATTTCACGGAACTAGCAGTGTCTACTAAGCAAGTGTGCTTCGTACTACCTACCCCAATAAAGACCGTAACAATGAGTGCCTCTAAACAGAGAAAGATATTTTTTAAGCGAATCAGTAACTTCAATTTTGGTAGGCTTACCGTCTTTCACACAGAGCAGATGACTGGACGATTAGGTTTTCCAACGCATTAAAGAGCAATCAGTCACAGTTTACTCGCTCTGGTATTCAGCCTGCTCTAGCCAGCAAGGATTCTCAGTAGCCTTGACATTTCACATGTTCAGCTTTCCACGAATTGTAAAGGAAGCTTCTTTGGAAAAGAGAATCCCTTCAGAAAGAACATATTGTGCCGATGTCGGATCAGAACGACCCAATGTCATCTATCTTCTGCCGTCTGAAACCTGGTTGGTAGGTACTTAGATAGCGCACAGGATAAGGTGACTTCTGTGCATGAGGCCATAAACAGTTGCTGAGTTGCACAATCAAACACACAACTTTATTTTTCTAAGAACTACTTATTTACATATTGCTTTAAAAGATCACAATTAGACAATACGGCTGAAGGTCATTTAAAGAAAACGTGAGATGCTTTCTGGGCTGAAGGCCCAAAACCACGCCAAAAACAAGAATGGCTGAAGGCCTGGCTTAGAAATCGAAAGCAATTAAAAATAGAAGGTAAAAAATTTAAAAAAAACATGTAATTGAAAACAACTAGCGGTTGAAGGCCTACACTACACGTCTGAAAGACAACTACAATTAAAACATGTTAATAAACATTTTTTTGTAACCGAGAAATTTCTTTTTAAACGTACAACACAACGGCCGAATGCCTAACTAAAGAAATATTAACTTATTGCATGGCTGAAGGCCACAAACAAATTTGAAACAATGGCCGAACTCCTGAACAACAAGTCAGACAAACAATTTAAAATAAACCCCTTCCTTCTTATAAAAAATTTTCCTTTAAAGAATACACACAGCTCAAGGCCTTATTAAAAGGGGTTCACGTAAATCCTTCGCTGAAGGCCACACGTAACACATCGAACAACGAACTGCTTAGGGCCTGGATTACAAACAAATTCAGATAGAACAATTTTTAAGGAAAAAAATGGTTTTTTAAAATAAAATCAATATTCAAAATTTTAATTTAACACGGCTGAAGGCAAAGAACTGAATACATGGCTGAAAGCCTTGCACAATACTTCAAACTAAAATGAAAATCACAATATAAAACAAACAGAACAAGTGGTGCTCAGAAGTGTTTCTAGGGTCGGCCTGGGGAGGCAGCTCAAACGTAAGGAGAGGTGAGACAGGCAGCGAAGATCTGAAGTTAAATAATCGGATGGCAACCCAAACTAGGGACGGCCCAACGAATGACCAACAATTTAACCAATTCCCTTCCGTCCGACCAATGGCGCAACGACTGAAAATATCGGCCGAGGAAGAGGATACGAACAGCACAACGTCTCCAGAAATTGGCATCTAAAAACAACCAAGGGAACGATAACCACTCTAAGCAAAATATAACGAAAGAACTTAAAAGACTGTCGAACTACACGCCATGCCGGACAGCATCAACACGACGAGGAAAGACACTCTGCCACAAAACTGCGCTAACGACCAGAGCAGGTAACTGGGGCGTTAACGGCCACAGGGCAGAAAACAACGCTGGTGCACTTCACTGGCAAGTATCAGTTAATTTAATAATTAATCACAAGATTTCGCTGGCTCCAACACATCATACGTTGCTGCTAGCCCGAACAGCCCATGGAACAACAAACTGCAAAAGAACAGAGACCACCACACACACACCACCACCACCATTTGGAAATACTAGCGGTCACACCAAAGATAGTACGACAGAACTAGTATCGATACGCGCTGCTGCTGCCTCTCAAGAAGGCAAGCCAGAAACTTCGTTACGCCAGTAAATAAGGAAGATACAAGACGCAACTCAATGTGACAAAATGCCAAAGAACAAACGCGAACTGCACATTGTTCACAGTCTCTCTGGTTAGTTGGGTGATAAAGTAACACGTGATATGGGAGGAAGCTGTGTTAGGCACTCGCAACTTTCCTAGAGCTAACAGGTTGTTAAGTCCCATAGTGCTCAGAGCCGTCAGCCAACAGGCGCCAACAGATGTAACCACATTTGTTTTATTGGCTTCTTACGGTCTGAGTAGTATTCCCATGCCTTCCCAGTAATAACGGCACATACGTTGAACTGTTATTTTTCTGCCTCGTGATGACTGGGTGTTGTGTGCTGTCCTTAGGTTAGTTAGGTTTAAGTAGTTCTAAGCTCTAGGGGACTGATGACCATAGATGTTAAGTCCCAGAGTGCTCAGAGCCATTTGAACCATGTGGTTATTTTAGTAGGGCACGGTCTGTTGGAATACCTACGTTTGTATAACTCAGCTGTTCTTTCAGCGTACATTCTCCATTCTGCGCAAAGAAGTGAAGCCTGTAGTTTGTCTTGGTTCGCGAAAGACATTTCCTTTTTCAAACTAACTAGCATGAGATACACGTGAACGACAACGGCGTGAAAGCTACATACATTTTAGGCCGGGATCGAGGCAGTGCAACACACTGATCTCTTTTCATCCGTCATGACATAGTTCCTGACTCGGGCACGAAATCACAAAGTTCTGCATAAGATAACCATTAGTTTCATTTTCAAAGTGGATAAACCGTTATCTGTTTAAAATGGCTCTGAGCACCATGGGACTCAACTGCTGTAGTCATTAGTCCCCTATAACTTAGAACTACTTAAACCTAACTAACCTACGGACATCACACACATCCATGCCCGAGGCAGGATTCGAACCTGCGACCGTAGCAGTCGCACGGTTCCGGGCTGCACGCCTAGAACCGCGAGACCACCGCGGCCGGCAAACCGTTATCTGTAAATGGGCTTATTACTACGGAACTGCTAATCGGATTTTGGAGTGAAAAACCCGTTCAATTCGTCTCTTTTACAACTGCGATACTAGCGGCGGACATAACTACACATCCTTTCAAAAATCCAAATCCATACCGTAATCCATTTAATTTTAATACTCTGAAAAGAGTATAGCGAATCCATCTGGGTGAAAATAACCTGTTTCTGGAGAAGAAGTAGATACACTGATGGAAATGAAACGCAGCACTAAGGAGTTGAGCGACATATACGGAAGTTAGTACGCATGTTTCTACATCTGAAAGATGATGTCTATTCAAATTTCTCGCCAGTAGCATAAAACGGGCGCTAAGCAGTACCACTGCGAGGATCCAAATCAGATTTGCTTTTAATACACGCTGTAACGGTTGTGAGAATTAGTCACCTTTGAGATTGAACGTGTTGTGTTAGTCAAGAATGCCTTTAAGGCCACAAGATGCCATTATGAGCACGCTCTGAGTTTGAACGAGGTCTGTCATAGGAATACCTGAAGCTGGAGGTTCCTTCTGCGATACCGCAGGCAGACTTGACAGGAAGAAAGCCACTGAAAACGATTGCTGCCGCCGGTGGTCACCAGGATGTACGGTTGAAAAACATCGGGCACGGCCGGCCACGTGGTATACCTGAGGGAAGACCGTCGTGTTCAACGTATGGTTCCGACACTTTGTACTGCATCTGCAGCAGCAATTCGAACAGCAGTTGGCACCACAGTATTGCGATAGTACTCTGTACATTTGAGCCGATTGTTAAGTGCCACACAACTGCATGTTGGGTGACACTAAAGGAAGGGTAGGCCAATTGCCTGATGTTTGAAATGGCGGAAATTCAGAATAATGACAGGGTATTCAAAGTAGCCCAGCCGTGCTACATCTAAAAAGACTTACTGGTAGGTAGTGGACCTAGAGTAATTGCCCTACCTACAAAATCCAAGCTAGCGGACCTTGGAAAGAATCTACGACGTCACAGTTCAACATGTCGAGCCAACTAGTGGAAGTTAGAAGAAGGTCATAATCCAAAGTGACATGTAAGTTTGGCAATCCAAGATGCCGATGCGAGATGTGTACTGGATATGCTCTGACGTCACTTGCCACTTATCCACAATTTAAAACGGCGGTGGCGCACTTGGTTTAAGTTTAAACAATTTCTGTAAGCCCTCTGACATCACAGCTTCCTACCCTAAGTTTGCAACACAAGAGCTGTGTTGCTGAACTGGGCTTCAACTGACCTCATCTGTGAGCTGCAAGCTGTCTGCAGAGTGTGACGAAGAGGCCCTGGGACCATGTGTTGGCTGTCAGTTGCTGGCCACCTCTGTCGTGTCAGCCACGTACAGCTGCATGCATCTGACAGGCCACTGTGCTTTCACCAGCGTTTGCCAGTGACTGAATAAGTGTCCACCACTTAGAATCCTTGACTCAGCATTACGTGACACAGTGTAAAGGCACAACTGCAGCTCTAACTAGTGTCGAATAAGTCTGCTAGCCATCGCTGTAGGCCCCCTTGATACATTGCATCGGTATTTGCATGCAGTGGTTGATTGGCCAGAGTGTGCGAGATCACTATCTTTGTCATGTCTGGTTTTGCAGAAAGTTTGTAATGCTGTTCATAGATAAGACAAACATATTTTCCCCTGCAGGCAGAAACCTGAGGCGTCATGTCTGAGCCTGTCTGCTATTTTATGGTTTTCCCAGTTCTGTTTACAGCTGACATACTTTCCACAACATGAATATCCACCTAATTGGTGCCAACTTATTTTTCTGCTGCAGGGAGAAATCTGTTATTGACTCATCAAGAATATAGCACAAAAAGCACTTGCTGTTAGGCATGCTATTCCTGCAACACTATTTGGTGTGGCGCAGTTAGTGTATTTTTAGTAATCATGTGTTCATTTTATAGACAGAGTGAGGCGTAGCGCCGTACACCGATCCTGCCTTGGAGGCGGTAAAGTGAGAGATGTGTCTCAGAGCTGGATAGTGACAGATGGTGAGACTGGACGCGCATGTAGTATATGTATCAGCCAATAGAGGACAATATTGGATAGGGGGCCTGTGATTTTAGTTACAATTGTGCCCACTAGAGTGCACTAAAGTAATAGAATAGTTTTCATAAAGTGTTCTAGTATTTTCATTAAGTGTTATGTCTTTTTTGTGTAGGTAAAATGCTATAAATGTGTTTTAGCAGTATCAATGATGCGTGAGTGTGGTTGGAGGTTAATATGAAGATAATGGTTTAATGAGGTATGTAGTGGATTTAGTGTGGGGACATTTCGAAGGAGTAAGGATATGGACAAACGGGATTTTTGTAGAATAGATTTGTAAAGTAAGTTTATGGTAAAGGGAAAGTTAATTCAGGTATAAATAGCAATAGTAAATAACTTAATGCATAAGCAACACTTCAGCATATTAGATAATTACGTCGATAAAAAGTGCAGTAGTTAGGTTTACTATTTAGCGATTGGTTATTGATGAAGAGCGCGGACTAACGCGGGAGAATGTTGTTTTGCTATTGGTTGTTGAGTAAACTGACTAATGGTAAAGCAGTATTCTTCGCGCGCCTTTCTCTGCTGGAAAAGAAGATTTAGAGTATTTTAGAGAGAGTCGGAGCCTAGCCATGAAACAGTTCAGACGTATGTATTAGTAGTTCCGATGGAAATGAAAAGTTGCCGGATCTAGCAGTGTTTCATACATCAAAAGTGTTGGAAAGTGACGGCGTAATTATTCCGATGGGTGTGTAGAAATTTCGGAATTTTTAAGTGAATTTTGTGACGAGAAAGGACATATGTTCCGCGTGGCGTATTGAGCAGGTTGGTGGTTAAAAACTGTGACTGCATTTGGTACCGACAGACTTAATTTTTGGCGAGAATCCTCAATCAAAAACAGTCAGTATTTTTGTAGTTATTACGTTTTCGGGAAATGCAACACCAATTAACTAGCTAACGTGAGTGAAAGGGATTGTGAGTGACTGTGTTAAGGCTAGCACGTGCTTGGCAGTGATACTTGTTCACCTAAGTTTCAGAATAAATTAACTGAGGAGAAAATTTCCAAACTTTCATTTCGTGTGAAAACTTTCTCCCGAAACGTAGTGACTTCAATTGCAGCCTGGTTCACGTCGAAGTACAGTAGGTTTCACTCGGCTTTCCTACTGATGATCTGCTGAGACAATGTCCACAGGTAGGTGCAGGTTCGTCGTAAAGGGACGGAAAGAACAGCGCTGCCGCAAGAGTTGTAATAGTAGCTTCAAAACGATTATTGAAGCACATGTAAACCCTGGCGCTCAATGCGAGGGAGTGCTGCCCTTCGACAAGAAGATCATTGCGAGAATTTCGAGAGATCGAGTAGAGATACTATCAGCGAGAGGTCGGTATTGCGGCTTGAATAGTGGGACGCGGGAGGACGAGAGTGGCGAGAGGGGGTTAAGAGAATTGCTGTCGGCCCACATGGGGTTTGGAGACCAGTCCGTGGTCAGTCGGCTGCTGCTGCCTCGGTCGGCTACGATTTTCCTTCGCTGAGGCAGTCCGCGGAGCTGTGAAGTGGTAGCCTCGTGTTGTTGATACCACTGTGAACGTGGCTCCATGGGACCAATTCCGGCGGTTGAAAGTGGTGAGCCTTGCTGCACATCGGACAACTCTGGGTGTAACGAATATTTGTCAAGCGGCGAGTGAATGTGGTTGTGAATGTTTCTATGAATCGAGTTGGGGGCAGGAACTGTGTACACTGGTGAAAGTGTTACAAGCGTAACAGGCCCAAGCACACGTGTACATGTGGCTTCATGGTCAGCCGAATTACATGGACTAGTCTGATAATATTCATAAGTGTAAACACTCTCTTGCCATGTCGTTCTTGCGTAATTACATACACCGATCGTCATTAGTACAGACTGGCAGTAACTTGGTACATTCATGATTCATTCTTGTCAACGGAGTTTAAACCTTATGTCAACGCCCATTCGCCAAGCGTCCCTTTAAGCTATGTAAGCTTTGGGTGTGCCAACTATTTCTCTTTAGTAATGTTATAAACTTAGACTGTTTTAATGCACTATTCATCAGCTCCTGTAATTGGTCCCTTTTCCCCTCCACGATGCTGGGTAAGCATTTCAACTTTTTTTTTTTTTGTCAGTCCAAATGTTCTGAGCAAGTCAGTTGAAAGGAAGGAAACTGTCCAATGCAATAAACATATTTGTAATATTTCTGTGACAAAAGGAGATCCGGTCGGCGCCTTGGCCTTGGATTATTGTGGACTAAGTTAGGTACATAACTTTTGTGCTGAAGTTATTATGTTTAAAGGTTTGTTAAAGCACCTCGCTTAATTTGCTGGCCGCTTGATATTAAAATGCATTTAAGTATGTGCCCTAGCAGTATTTTCTTACATTCTGTGCGAGTGCACTAAATTCATCTAACCGCGTTTCTACCTCTGTAAATTATTACTAGGTAGTTATTGAATGTTGGTTTTACGATTTTAGCCAGTTGTAACTCTTCAGAAATGATTGTTTCTGAAATGAAGTGACTAACGGTCTCATTGGTGTTAACGTTCTTCACAGTATAAATTTAATCTTTTTCTTTCTTAACTTCAGTATATGTTAATCTCAAGTTTTGGGCACCAATTCTGGGGGTTGCAAGTAGTTCAAGATACTGATACCCTTAATAATTGCTAGATATGTAAAGGGAACATCTTTCTTAAAATACCATCATTCTGAATATTTGCTTGGGATATGTTACAGCTATTTAAGATACAAGGTTACAAACTTTTGCACTTTCTTTGAGGAGATCATTATCTTTACCATTTTTAAGAGATAATAGTTCTAAACATATCTGAGATTGTTCAAACTGACAGTTCTGAAGACGTTTCCAATTAACTTTTTAAGATTTCATTATCACAAACACATGCAGTTAGATAAGGTTGCTATCAAATTATGCTTCCAAATTATCAAATAAATTTTGTGTTAAGAATTTTCAACTGTGAGTGATTTGGCTGTTGTGTTACCCTTGTCTTTACTCTTGCGCGCAAACGGTATTCGCTGTGAGAACATATATGTATCTTCAAAAACACCATTACAGCTAAAAACTACTGGAGCTAATGCTGTCCGACACTGGAAATTTACTACCACATGAAAGAGTAAAACCAAACATTGTATTCACATTGATGATGTGGCGGTGAAAAATCAAGAATAAATACGAAAAAACTTTTGCTTCGGATGAAATAGAGGGGATAATTGCTTTTATATGAGATAGACGTATTCTAGGACCCCAAAAAATTGATGAAAGATAATAGAAACCTACACCAGTACAGATGGGTTAATAGGAATTTATAACACAATTATCAGGTACATGTAGGAATCAACATGACATTCAGTAACCCTACACCTTTACTGAGTTATTGGTGGAATGATTTAAAGATCAGCTTTTTGGTTATCGATTACAGTAGGCAACTGAATGAAGGCTGATACTTACCGAACTTTTAGGATGTTTTCAAAAGTGAATAACATGTATATACAGTAAAACAACAGGATAATTACGGCATTATACATCCCACTATGGATAAATTTGCGTAGATGTCCCACAGCAATCGAGCTGAGAGTGTTAAGAGGGAAAATATTTGTCTGCATGTTGAAGCGAAAATTCAGATACTCAACAAAAGTATCAAACACATTACTACTAGACTTGGAGCACTCAGAAAAAGTATTAGGAAAGTAGATACTCAGTGTGAGAATCCTCAGTGAACTGAACACAAAGAACATAAAAGAAGTGAACGAGAGTGTATATAAGTTGTATACTTTTCCAAAGTATGCTTAGCATATAACAATATGTAGACAAATTGTTGTTGAAGAGTGCAAGGCCATCTGCTGGGGTTACGGCATTTGGAAAGAGACTTATCTTTCAGAAAAATGTTTAGGCCAGTTACTGAATATACTGAACGACTCTCAAAGACAAGTGACTTTAAAAAACAAGATCCTATTAGCGATATTACACATCACAGTCTTCAACAGATAGATAGAGCTTGCAGAGTAAGCAGGGGAAAAGCATGTAAGTTGGATACTCTACCTATAAGTTTAATAACGCAACACAAATCGGTGGTAGATAATTAGAGAGAACGCCAGGTTTACAAATCCAATTATGTTAAAAACAGAAAAACTCGACAAGTATTCGTCAAAAGATAGACAAAATTATGATAAACTATTTTGTTTGTGTGAAGTATATAAGAAATCAATGGAATGCGAAATTAATACCCCCAACAATTCGCTATACAAAATTATGCCACAAGGACTGATAGCTGCATATTCGTAGGGGTTGAACACATCACCATGGAACATTACTGCTTCATAGCCGATCATAACTCTTTACCCAATAAATGAAGCTGCCGAAGTCCATATAAAGTGGTCTCTAACATGTTTCACACATTTTTAGAATATTGCATTATTGAAGACTGTAAGAATCTTTCTCACAATCACATGTCACAGAAGCTTGTTTGAGGTGGTTACGTCAATGTATTCCTTCAACCAGCAACCTTGCTTGAAGGAAATAACGCAGGTAAATCCATCCAGTTTGTAATCCAGGCCCAAAGCACTGGTGAAGGCTGCAGAGCTACTGAATGCAATTTATCTATCCAGCCCTAACCCCCCCCCCCCCCCCCCCCCCCATGGCGCGGTTGCAAAAGGCATGCTGAGAGCCCATGTACCACTTCAGTCTTGATTTCCTGTAGTTCATATCATCGTTTTTATGGAGCAATTCACCTGCAGCAATGGCAACAGCAATGGTAGCAAGCACCCTCGTTACAATCAGTGTGGGGGTGGAGGATAGCATGCTCCATGAAGACATGGTCACACCATTTACGGGACATTTTATAGGGGATGATCTTATATGAAAATGCAATTGGTTTCCCCTGTGCGTTTTTTTTTGTGTATATTTTGCACTTTACTTGTCAACTGTACTGTTGGTTCAGGAGTTACTGAATGACGATTTCAGGGCAACCCTTGTATATATGCTTGATTTAACCATAATGACACAGGATGCTGAAGGTGGTGATGACTGCATGAAACATGTCTCATGTAGTTTCACATTTTACTTACTGAGTGTTGTTTTAGGATCATTGTAGGATTATGAGTGCTCCCCACACAGTTCAGTTCGTCGACAGTATTAGTAGATCAGTGTCCTGTCATCTACCACTGCATAGAGATATTGACCTTTCTATCCCATGTCACTTGTGATCGTGATGGTATCTAATAGGAGGGTTATCCAGAAAGTAACTTCCGATCGGTAGCGAAATGGACACCACAGTGAAAAGTCGACGAATCTTTCTACAGATGTGTTGGATAGTGTCGCTAGTATGACCGTCGATCGTATCAACACGCTCTTTTCAGTTATGAGCGCCCTGTGAGCGAGTAAAGGTGCCTAGAACAACAATGTCTCCCGCCAAGTAGGAGGGCCAGCTGAGAGGCTTCGCCTTAATGAATGCAGCCCACCTGACACAGCCACTCACTTCCTTCTTCATGGCAATTCTCAGCAGCACTCTACAATGGCAGTGAAGACGCTCCTGCAGCCTTTTCGATGGTATGTGTTATATCACCCGCAACAGAGGCCTAATTGGCTCGTCCTGAGTATCATCTCTGTTCGCATGAAATTCTGGATACGAAGACAACACATGGGCGCAGGCTATGCGCTATAGGCCATCATATAGAATTATCGGAAGGTATAGGCAGCTACCTTCTATGACGATGGTGTTGGAAATTTCGTGTTACGCTCCGACAGATGTCTAAGTCGGAGCGGCGGCTATGTAGAGGAGTATCTGAAAAGTGTAGCTAACTCTTGCATATAAAATGTTTCGGATTTTCACTGTGGTTTCCGTTTAGCGACCGATCGGAACTTGCTTTCTGGACAAAACCTCGTATTTTCCTGAAGAGCAACTCGTTTTACTTGCGAAACGCGTAGATGTGGAGAACGTAATTCGACCCAATCAGTATATTATTGTAAATCAGACACAATTTTGATACTAACCCGTAAACACTATAGGATCACATTATACATCTATTCACTTATCCCTGGAACCGTCAATAACCAAGTTATTACTCCCGAAAGATTGGTAACATGACTAAGTGGGATATAAACATAACTTACGTGGTTTGACAACTGTCACATTCAATTTTGCCCTCAACGCGAAGATTATATAAATAGCGAACAAGCAGCTTTGATGCTACTGGCCGGGGAGCAGAAACTAATGGCAGACATCGAGATTTACGCACGCCCCCGTACCAAACATTTAAACACTCCAGCTCACTTCTACAATAACACTACACAAGCACGTGAAATACTTGCAATTGAAGGAACATTAATTTAAAGCAAGAGAGAGAGAGAGAGTAAATATAAAAAAAATGCTTATAACTAATGGCGCGTCGACAGAGCTGCACTGAAAGTTAATAGTCAACTTCTAGCGATCTTATTTATGTAGAAAAGTTAATAAAAGGAAAAGAAAGAAAACGATTTTATAATGTAACAAAAGATTTACTCTGAACTGATAAATTCTGTTAGTCATTAACTGGGGAGAGCGCACAGCAATGCATCTTATTCTGCGAGGTGGTATACTGCTCGGAGCGCTGAGAGCACGTGACATGGTAAGAAAAGTGTGTGAGCAGAGTGGAGACAACTGGGTAATCATTCTAGTGACGATAAGCGTTGCAAATGTGACAACCGCCGACTTAAGCGACTTTGAGAAAAGCCAGATCACTGTGGCCCAGTGCCAGAGCGCGAGCATCTTGGAAACAGTGAAGCTGGTCGGCTGTTTGCGTGCTAATGCCGTGGCACCTGTGGAAAGTGCCTGAAGAATGCTGAAACCACGAGTAGGCGACAAGATATTGGACGCCCACACCTCGTTACAGAACGTAGGGATTGGAGCGTTGATTATGACTACAGAGGGCACAGAATTATCGAGAATGGACAGTGGGTGAATGGAATCGTGTCGTCTGGTCGGATGAATCTCATTTATTCTTAAACAAGGTCGAAGGTAGTATCCAGATACGCCGTCATCCAGGCGAACAGCTGCTAGAAATACACTCCTGGAAATGGAAAAAAGAACACATTGACACCAGTGTGTCAGACCCACCATACTTGCTACGGACACTGCGAGAGGGCTGTACAAGCAATGATCACACGCACGGCACAGCGGACACACCAGGAACCGCGGTGTTGGCCGTCGATTGGCGCTAGCTGCGCAGCATTTGTGCACCGCCGCCGTCAGTGTCAGCCAGTTTGCCGTGGCATACGGAGCTCCATCGCAGTCTTTAACACTGGTAGCATGCCGCGACAGCGTGGACGTGAACCGTATGTGCAGTCGACGGATTTTGAGCGAGGGCGTATAGTGGGCACGCGGGAGGCCGGGTGGACGTACCGCCGAATTGCTCAACACGTGGGGCGTGAGGTCTCCACAGTACATTGATGTTGTCGCCAGTGGTCGGCGGAAGGTGCACGTGCCCGTCGACCTGGGACCGGACCGCAGCGACGCACGGATGCACGCCAAGACCGTAGGATCCTACGCAGTGCCGTAGGGGACCGCAACGCCACTTCCCAGCAAATTAGGGACACTGTTGCTCCTGGGGTATCGGCGAGGACCATTCGCAACCGTCTCCATGAAGCTGGGCTACGGTCCCGCACACCGTTAGGCCGTCTTCCGCTCACGCCCCAACATCGTGCAGCCCGCCTCCAGTGGTGTCGCGACAGGCGTGAATGGAGGGACGAATGGAGACGTGTCGTCTTCAGCGATGAGAGTCGCTTCTGCCTTGGTGCCAATGATGGTCGTATGCGTGTTTGGCGCCGTGCAGGTGAGCGCCACAATCAAGACTGCATACGACCGAGGCACACAGGGCCAACACCCGGCATCATGGTGTGGGGAGCGATCTCCTACACTGGCCGTACACCTCTGGTGATCGTCGAGGGGACACTGAATAGTGCACGGTACATCCAAACCGTCATCGAACCCATCGTTCTACCATTCCTAGACCGGCAAGGGAACTTGCTGTTCCAACAGGACAAGGCACGTCCGCATGTATCCCGTGCCACCCAACGTGCTCTAGAAGGTGTAAGTCAACTACCCTGGCCAGCAAGATCTCCGGATCTGTCCCCCATTGAGCATGTTTGGGACTGGATGAAGCGTCGTCTCACGCGGTCTGCACGTCCAGCACGAACGCCGGTCCAACTGAGGCGCCAGGTGGAAATGGCATGGCAAGCCGTTCCACAGGACTACATCCAGCATCTCTACGATCGTCTCCATGGGAGAATAGCAGCCCGCATTGCTGCGAAAGGTGGCTATACACTGTACTAGTGCCGACATTGTGCATGATCTGTTGCCTTTGTCTATGTGCCTGTGGTTCTGTCAGTGTGATCATGTGATGTATCTGACCCCAGGAATGTGTCAATAAAGTTTCCCCTTCCTGGGACAATGAATTGACGGTGTTCTTATTTCAATTTCCAGGAGTGTATGTAGCGTGGCGATGGGAGCCGTATTTGTTGTGTAGTGGCAACTGACACCGAATGTGAGAGCAACACCAAGGAAGCATATTAAGACTCATCTGAGGTTTCTAACTGATTTATTGTTTCCAACTACAGTGCCGCGTCCCCCTCGGTCTGTGTCACCGTGTCCCGCAATGCTGAGGACACCACTTCACTGTCTGTGAAATGTCTTGTCACAGAATGACAGTCTCAGCCACCCGCACAACTTCGTGCTGTTTGTCGACCTTGTACGGCCGCAGAGTTGCGTCGACGTCAGGACGCGCCAGTAGCGAACTCAGCGGCCTTCACCTCTGCCATCTCAGTGCCGTCTGCTGCAGGGTGACCCGCAGCATGGTCCCTCGCCGGCACAGCTAAGAACACGGCGACAACAAGCGTCCGCGATCCGGCAGCTGAATCTGTGGCCCGCGCCCTGGGTTTCTCCAGTGCCACTGGGACCGGCGTAGGTTCGAGTCCTCTCTCGGGCATGGGTGTGTGTCTGTTTGTCCTTAGGGTAATTTAGCTTAAGTAGTGTGTAAGTTTAGGGACTGATGACCTAAGCAGTTAAGTCCTACAAGATTTCACAAACATTTTTTCTCCGGTGCATGGCTGGAGCCAAGATGACTGCCCGCGGTAGCGAGTCGTGGAGTGGCCCGTCACTGGCTGGCTACGGATCCCGCGTTGGCCTCAGTGGGTCGAACCAATAACTCGCTGTGGACTGGAGTGCTGGCGCCCCATCTGCTGCTGTGTGTAGCTGGTGGTGTGACACGCCCAGCCGTCCAGGAGAGCTGTCACACTTGAATGCTCCACGTTGCACGTTGGCCTCAGATGGTCGAACCAACGACCCGCCGTGGACTGGAACGCTGGCGTCCCATCTGCTGCTGCGTTTAGCCAGTAGTGTGACACGCCCCACAGTCAAGGAGATCTGTCACACTTGAATGCATTGTTAGTGAACCGGCACCTATTTATAAGTGGCGGTGCGTTTCTGGTTTGCTAAATGTGCGGCTCCATGTCACATACCCATAACACTTAGGTTGGCCAGTGGGCCACTTCTGCCTTTTACTTGCGCCAAGCAAACCGCTGTGTGTACTTTTTTCGGCGCTTTGCACCCCTGTGGCCTCTATTTTACTTCGCAAATGCTCGTGAGCGTAACTCACTGTAAACAGGCCTATGCCTGGCTGTAACTTTCATACTCAGAAATTCTGCACCAAAACTGACTTTTCCTATCCCAAACGGTAGTGACGCTACAGTTGTGTGGGACATTCACCTTGGTTTCTATGGGTCCTGCTGTTGTAATCGAAGGTGCAATGACAGCTGTAGACTACGTGAACATTATTATAGACCACGTGCAATCCCTTATACTTGATGTTTTTCTCAATAGCGATGGCATCTTCCAACCAGAATCATGCTGTAATGGCTTGAGGGGCATGATAGTGAACTCGTGTTCATGTCTTGGCCATCAAATTCGGCTTATCTGAATACAATGAAACCCAACTGGGGCGCTATCGGGTGTCATGGCCGTGCCTACAAACCAACCTCCCGTCAATTAGGGAAAGTGTGTGACCTGTGCGTGAGCATGTGGTGCCACAAACCTCTGGAAACCTCTAAACTATTTGTCGAATACATGGAACGCAGCCTCACTGCATTTAAGTAGGTGGTCGTAATGTTTTGGCCCATCATTGTTGTAGAGGCGTGACGGCATGTTGTGATGATGGTGGAGGCTTGCGATGTTGTAGACGAAATTATTACAGCTACTCCGTTTGGGGAACGCCCTCTGCGAAATATACTGGTGAAGTCTCTTCTCGGTTTTGTTGCAAAGTCATCTGCTGCAGCGTGTAACAGGTCACTGGCTGTATAGACATAATTGTTGATGACAGTTGGCACGTTAAGCTTGTGGGAATTCATTACTCGTTATACACATCTAGTTCACTTTTCAGTGCATTATACAGCTCGTGATAATTTCAGACCACCGTGTAACAGTTCGCCAAGTTTGTATATGATTACGGTGACTGCGAACTCACAGTCAGTAAGTTCTTATATCTGATCCAGAATTGTAATTAAGTTCAGCGCGGAAGTTAGGGCTTCAGACATTCGCATGCTCATTAAGAAGACAAGTATATTACTCAGTTTTATGGTGCCTTCGCTATCGCTATGCGGTTTATTGTAAAAGCAGTTTCACTCGCACGGTAGCAAAAATAGTAGTGCTTCGTGGCATAAACATTGGCAGTGTCGGTTGAGACACAGTCCATTTATAAATACTCAAGCCATACGACCTTCCGGTTCATAATGATCAAATCAACTTTCATTACGCACTGCGGCGATAATCCCAAATGCAGATAAAATAAGCAGAAGAGTTTAAAGTCTTTCCATATTCAAGTAATATTAAGAAAACATATCTATCCATTAGAGAAAAAGAAATAAATTGCCATTACGTTTCAATATTACTAACAAATAAGCTATGCTACACGATCAAAGATATGAATACTTAGTCTTAGAAAGAAGATGAAATAACGAAAAAAAGAGAAAAAATGAATATTCACAAGTGCCAATGGTGATGATTTCCTTCTTCTACTAACACCATACAGTTCGACAGTTATTGAAAATAAATCTAAGTTAGTGAGAAACTACGGCGTGCACACACTTTATTCAAGATGTAAACGTCACTACATATATTCGGATTTAGGTTATGACATGTTCCATAAGCCTGCCGTCATTGGCGACGATGCGGCGTAGACGAATAGCGAAAATTTTGTATGACCGAAGTGTCGGAGCATTGTTGCTGTGGCTGAACCCCTGAATGGCTGTGTTCAGCCCAGCAATGGTTCTGGGGTTATTGCTGTACACCTTGTATTTGGCATGGCCCCACAGAAAGGAGTCGCATGTGTTCAGATACGGAGAATATGGCGGCCAATCGAGGGAAACGCCAGTGGCCTCTGGGTACCCCAGAGCCAGAATGTGGTTCCCAAAGTGCTCCTCCAGGACATCATTCTCCTGCTTCGATGGGGTTCAGCTCCACCTTGCATGAACGATATTTTATCGAAATCAGGGTCACTTTGGATGATGGGGATGAAATCATCTTCGAAAACACTTACGTGCCGTTCGATAGTCACCGTGTCACCAAAGAATATCGCACCGATTATACGGTGACTGGACATTGCACACTACACAGTCACCCGTTGAGGTTTAAGAGACATCTCAATCACGAAAGGCGAATCTCCAGTCCCCCAAACGCGCCAATTTTGCTTATTTACCAACTCATCCAAATGAAAGTCGGCTTAGTCGCTAAATAGAACCATTCAGTGCTTAGTGATAGCTATGATGCCCAGTGGCCAACCGTGCAGTTTGAACGTCCTAACGCAAACCGTTCAGGAGTTATGATGACTTTATTTCATATAGTTTAATAACTGTCACCGTGGAACATAGCCCTGCCACTCTGATAATTTGCTTGGTTGGCTCGGGAGTCTAAATGCTGTTGTCTGGAGCTGGACACATGGAGGACTCACCACTGCTCCATTCATACCCGTCGATGATTCTTCTGGCTAGGGTCGAAATTTCTCGGAGGGGTGGTCAGTGACCTGGACTGTCATTGCCTTGTGGAAGGCACGGAATTGGCTCTCCTCACCTACGAATTCTGTGCCGGTGGGTCAGGGACTGGAGCGGTCAGAGTACGGACCTGTCGACGGCCCTGACCACTGGCTGTTGCCTACGCAGCTACACGGAAGTCGCATGTATTCGTGAAAGTGCATTAGAGATGTTCACGCTCAAATGTGGTGCCCATTTGCTGGAGTGATTTTGAACTAAATACATGAAATAAATTCTGTGGACACAATCTTAGACAAAGTGAAGAAAAACCCAGGTACAAACTGCAAAACAGAAGAAAAAGAAAAAGCAAATGTATATCTAGCATTCCATACATAGGCAATGTACCACAGTAGATTGCAAATAGTTTCAAAAATCACAAAGTAAAAATTAGGTTTTCTACATCTAATAAACTACAGCAAAAATTAATAAATAAAGTGTAATCATGATCCATATTCAGACTCTGGAATATACAAGATAACATGCCAGGAATGCTCCAAGTTTTACCTAGGACAAACAGGCCGAAATATCAACACCAGGTACACAGAGCACATTAGAGCATACACACACAACAAATACATTACATCAGCAATAGCAACACACATACATAATACAGGACACCCATTTGGAAAAAACAGAGCAAAATGTCAAAGTACTCCACCAACTAAATAAAGGACATAAAATGGATTTGCTTGAAGAACTGGAGATATATTCACATTACAGAAAATATGAAGATAAGATATTAAATGAAAAACTTGAAAGTGAATCAGTGAATTATTTCAGCTGGTTCGATAATATATTTAAATAAAAATAGTAAAACATAGTAATAAACACAATTGTAAAATATAAATAATTAATTTATGAGCAAAATTGTTAAGATAAATAACCTCTGTACAAAAGCAATATCATACTCTGTGGAAGACCTATAATGTTATCTCTGTGGATTACCTGTAAGAATATCTTTGTAACTGTTTTGTTTATATGTGTAAAGTGCACAACAGGTTGTGTGGGATGTTAAGTGTGTATGAGATTCTGCACAAATGGACCATTAGAAAACTAAGTACAATTTCTTCAAAATTTTAGCCACTAACTTCACAAAAAGAATTGATACCCAACAAAAAAACGCGTGTTTCTTCTGTATTACAGTAAAAATCAGCGAAATGAGGCAGACTCACACACACTGACAACATCAAAAGAAATGGGTTAATACACACAAGAAACGCACTTTAAAATGGGAATTGTTTCTCGAAACGCGTCGTGCGAAAAGTAAAATAAAGAAAAATCGTGATTGGTAGCAGAAGATTTATTTCTACATAAAGAAACCTATTGTCTCTACAGTCGCAGGCTTTCAAAAATCTTTTATAATAGATCACATCAGATAAATTCTGTTGTACAAAAATTACCTACTAAACAACATCCATTGTTAGATCATGTAGGTTGGCAGTAGCTCCAATGATGACGAAGTCCTACTTCTACCAAGAAGCCACTTAGGACAAACTAACATCATTTTAGAGAATGAAAAGCTACATAACGCAACAAGCCGCTTAAAATTAGTGCCTGACATTTTTTCATGATTGTTTGAATTTTGTCTACTGTGTATTCTAATACAACTCGTTTATTTCACCAATAGCCATTTGATATTTATGAAGATAAGCGTACCTAATGATATGAGCATCAAAAAGGTGACTTTTTCTTTCCCTAGAATGGCCACATTTCCGAGACAGAAATCTCACTATGGATATCCTTCTTAATGGATATACTTCTAGTAGTTTCGTTACTCATTCCATCAGCAACTTAATTTCATTTTATTATTTCTTATTGGCAATGCCTGGAATTTATTAACATATAACCGTTCTTTCTTTATGAGCTACAAACTGTACAAAAGTACTAAGATTTCTAACATTCGAGCTTTATAAACGCAAATATAATTTAACATTTTTCGTCATATAGGTATCGTGCTGGAGGACCACTTCATTTTTCAAGGGGGTTGACATTTTTCAAGATTTTACCTCAGTTTTAACATGCTTGTGTTTAACGTCAATTTATGACAAAATAGTCAATTTATTTAATGTTTACAAAAACTAACGCCTCGCGGTATTAGGTGAGCGGTCTAGGACGCTGCAGGCATGGACTGCGCAGTTGGTCCTGGAGGAGGTTCGATGCCTCCCTAGGGCATGGGTGTGCCTGTTTGTCGTTGGGATAATTTAGGTTAAGTAGTGTGTAAGCTTAGGGACTGATGACCCCAGCAGTTAAGTCCCATAAGATTTCACACACACACACACAAAATGAACGTGTGGCATTGAAAAATGTAACATTGTATCTTACGATCCTATTCATACACGCTAAATGTAAGTTTACAGTCCATCCGATTATTGTCATTTTCATGTCACTGTAGTTTTCTTTTTTCAGGTATGGATACCGAAAAAAATTTCAGTTTTACACCAAACGTTCATATTTCATTTGTGAAATATCAATATCCATGTATCTATTTTTAGATTCGTTTCCCGAAATAAAAAATACTGGATTACATGCCTCACCTGTTTCAGGAAATGTTGAAAGATTCTCTAACTGCAACAACTGGTTCTCCGACAATATATGTTTCATCGCTTCCAAGTACCAATGCACACTGACCGTTATACACAGCTGAAACTCTGAATATAGGTGATTGCACAACACTTTTCATACGTCTTCAAAGAACGAGATTTCTTAAAGAAAAACATAGGGATTTGAGTTTTTTATCAGGTTCGTAATTTCAGTACCAACGTCCAGTAAAGTTTTTCAATACCCTCGATTTAGATGAGATAGAGTATCCAGTATTGGAATTAGAATTTAACAGTGCTTTGGAGGACTTAAGATCAAATAAGGCACTCTATCGGAATTTCTAAAATCATTGGGGAAGTGGCTAAAAAACGACTAATCACGTTGATGGGTAGAATGTATAAGCCTGGTGGAATACCAGTTGATTATTGGAAAAATATCATCCAACCAGTTCCGAAGACTCCAAGAGCTGCCAAGTGCGAGGATTATCGCATAGTAGATTAGATTAGATTAGATTAGATTAATACTTGTTCCATAGATCATGAATACGACACTTCGTAATGATGCGGAACGTGTCAGGTTAAAGAAAGATGTCTGTACAAGATATTACATTACACAAAATATTGCATGACCCTAATGCTTAAGTTAGTTTTTTTCCTTCCCTTAATTTATATCTAAAAATTCAGCCAATGAGTAGAAGGAGTTGGCATCTAGAAATTCTTTTAATTTATTTTTAAATGTTGGTTGACCATCTGTCAGGCTTTTGATGCTGTTTGGTAGGTGACCAAAGACTTTTGTGGCAGAAAAATTTACCCCCTTCTGTGCCAAAGTCAGATTTAACCCTGCATAGTGAAGATCATCCTTTCTCCTGGTGTTATAGCTGTGCACACTGCTATTACTCTTGAACTGGGCTGGATTATTAACAACAAATTTCATAAGTGAATATATATACTGTGAGGTTACTGTGAGGATCCCTAGATCCTTAAATAGATGTCTGCAGTATGGCCGTGGGTGGACTCCAGCAATTATTCTGATTACACCTTTTTGAGCAATGAATACTTTTCTACTCAATGATGAATTACCCCAGAATATGATACCATACGAAAGCAGTGAATGAAAGTAGGCATAGTAGGCTAATTTACTGAGATTCTTATCACCAAAATTTGCAATAACCCTAATAGCATACGTAGCCGAACTCAGACGTTTCAGCAGACCATGAATGTGTTGCTTCCAGTTCAACCTCTCATCAATGGACACACCTAAAAATTTTGAAAATTCTACCTTAGCTACAGACTTCTGTTCAAAGTCTATATTTACTACTGGAGTTGTGCCATTTACTGTATGAAACTGTATATACTGTGTTTTATCAAAATTTAAGAAGAGTCCGTTTGCTGAGAACCACTTAGTAATTTAGTGAAAAACATCATTTACAATTACATCACTTAGTTCTTGGTTTTTGGATGTTATTACTATACTTGTATCATCAGCAAAAAGAACTAACTTTGCATCTTCATCAATATGGAATGGTAAGTCATTAATGTACATCAAGAACAGTAAAGGACCTAAGACCGAACCCTGTGGGACTCTGTACTTGATAGCCCCCCAGTTTGAGGAAACAGCTATTGTATTAACATTACATGAACCACTTATTTCAACTAAGTCTGCTTAATAGCTCATGCCTAGTTGTTGCTGATAAGAATAACATACATAAAAATGGAAAATGAAATCGAGGATGTGTTACATGACGATCAGTTTGGCTTTAGGAAAGACAAAGGCACTAGAGAGGCAATTCTGAAGCTACTGCCGATAATGGAAGCAAGGCTGAAGAATCAAGACACGTTTATAAGATTTGTCGACTTCGAAGAAGTCTTCAACAATGTAAAATGATGCAATATGTTAGAAATTCTGAGAAAAATAGTGGTAAGCTGTAGGAAGAGACTGGTAATGTACAATGTGTACAAGAAACAAGAGACAATATCATGATTGGACGACCAAGAACGAAGTGCTCGGAGTAAAAAGGGTGTAAGATAGGAATGTAGTCTTTCGGCCATACTGTTCAGTTTGTACATCGAAGAGGAATGATGGAAATAAAAGAAAGGTTCAGGAGTGGCACAAAACTTGAATATGAAAGGGTATCAATATTATGATTCGCTGGCGACATTGCTGTTCTGAGTTAAAGTGAAAACGAAATATACCATCTCCTGAACGGAATGGAATGTCTAATGTGTACTGAGTATGCATTGAGAGTAAATCGAAGAAAGACGAAAGGAGTGAGTAACAGAAGCGACAACAGCGAGAAAACATCAGGATTGCCAGTCGTGAAATAGATGAAGTTAATTAATTCACCTACCTAGGCAGCAAAATATCTATTCACGGACGGAGCAAGGAGGACATCAAAAGTAGAAAAGTACTGGCTGAAAGGGCATTCCCAGCCAAAAGAAATCTGCTAGTATCAAACATAGGCCTTAATTGAAGGAAGAAATTTCTGAGAATGTTCGTTTGGAGCTCAGCATTGTATGTCAGTGAATCATGGACTGTGGGAAATCAGGAACACAAGAGAATCGAAGCATTTGAAGTGTTACAGACGAATTTTAAAAACTAGATGGACTGAAAAGGTATAGAACGAGGAGGTTCTGTGCAGAATCGGAGAGGAAAACCTGGCACGGAGAAATGACAGGATGATAGGACATCTGTTAAGCATCAGGGAGTGACCTCCATAATACTAGAGGAAGCTGTAAAGGGCAAGAACGATAGAGGGAAACTGAGACTGGAATACATACAGCAAATCATTGAGGACGTAGGTTGATAGTGCTACTCTGAGATGAGTGGGTTGGCACGGAAAAGGCATTCGTGGCGGGCCACATCAAATTAGAAGATTGACGCCTAGAAAGAAAAAATCTTGCTTTATAACACACTTAACATAAGATCTGTGTCAATTTATGTCGTTGTATCGATAAGTTCAGCTTATTAGAGGAGGAAAACGTATAGTTGCGCCCGCACCACTTTTGACTGATTCTCCCAACGAATATGCTCGCAAAAGTTTAAAATATGGTAATGGAAGAATCGCATGATGCCTGCCGAAATTTCGTCGTACGCCTTAATGCGTTTTCTGAATTCTAATTTACTTAGTCTAACTTCTCTTGCCACATCTCTTTTGGACTTACCTTTCCAAATGTACTCCGTTGCTGCGTCAAACATTTATATCTCACTGAAATTTATAATCTGTGCATATTATTCACTTAAATCATCAATGTAAATTCTCACTGTATACTAACGAAATAACTGGTAATAATATAAGTAGGTAAGTTTACTCTGCCTTATTTTACCCATTCTATAGATGTATACATGTACCGAACATGTGCCGCAATGTTAATGTATCATAAAAATGACCACTCAGATGGGCTTAAGATTAATGTCTTAAGTTCATTATTTCTTCAATTACATATTATTTTATAAACACAGAATTTGTATAATAATTACAGAAAGAATACTTACCACATCATGGGGCCAGCATAATCACTTGAATCGAAGCCAAGGTAAAACTTTTCACTTAAATCAGGGTGGCGAAGGATAGATGCTTCACGCAGTTGGTTTTTTATTGAAATAACGCTTCCTGATGTTCATGAGTCCATTTCCATATAGCATCCATTTTCAGCAAGTCCATTAAGGCAGGAGAAGATAGGCAGCATCGAGAAAGAAAACGACGATAAAAATTACAAAAACCAAAAAACGACTTAAGGCACTTAGGTGGCGGAAAATTTCTTACTGTGTCCATTTTTGTAGGATCCAGTTGAATTCCTCGCGACGATATAATATGCCCAAGGAATTTAATTTGCGACTTGGCCAATTCAGAGTTTTCCAGGTTAACAGTCACTCCGGCTTTCCTAAATGCTTCAAGTACCCGATGAATAATTTCCAAATGTTCTTCCTATGAAGCTGTGCTAATCAAGATATCGTCAATATAAAGTGTTACATTTTTCAACAAATGTTCGCCTTAAACTTTATCCAGTGCTCTCATAAAAGCCGCTGAAGAAATCGAGAGACCACACGGCATTCTCTGAAATTTGTAACTTCTATCATTATAAGGAAATATTGTATATTTTCCACTATTCTATAATAGCATTAACTGCCAGTAACTACTAGTCAGATCAATGCTACTTAGATATTTGATTCCTTTGAATCTTTGTAACAAAAACTGCAGATTTTCTGACTGATCACGCTGTGGTAAAATTATGCGATTCATTGCACGGGCGTCAAGAACAATGCGAAGTGTGCCATCCTTCTTTGCTACAGCATGTATTGGGTTTGAATATTCGCTATCTGAGCGCTCAATTATTTGATTATTCAACATCCTCTGTATTTCTTTGTTAACAGCCTCCCTTTTTGCCAATGCTATTACGTATGACTTACTACGAAATGGTTCATGTTCCTTTAATTTTACAAACATATCCTTCAATTAATCCTGGTATCTTTGAAAATATATCGACTTAGCATCTCAGTAGTTCTCTCAGTTCTTGTCGTTCTGCTTGTCAAGTCCACTAACGATGGAATCTTGGTTTGAATACAATTTAGAGTATCCTCCTTGTTCCTCTCTTGTAGCTTCGCGCAGTTCTCTGAATTGTTCAAAGTGACAGCTTCATATTCTCCTCTATAAAGCATTATCCTTATTTTCACGCCCGCAGCGCCCTTATTATCCATAATAAACCCTTTGAAAACAATTCTTCTTTCTTTATTACCTCTCCATTTCCGCAGACAATTCTCCTCAAAATTAATACAGCATCTCATCTCTGACAACCAATCAACTCCGAGAACTAGCCCAACATTGAAATAACCAACGATTAACACGCTCTGCTCATATTCATCCCCTTGAATACGGAATCTTAGTAATGCTTTTCCTTTAATTGATTTGCTTCAGTTTCTAACTGCACTGACAATACGTACGCCGTTAACAGGAAATGTGGGTACAGCGACAAGATTGGTTAATTGCGAAAATAGATTTTCAGAAATAGCACTTGCCTCGCTAGGTGAATCAATTAAGGCATCCATAACAATACCACATACTTCGACTTCCACAAATGGCATCAGAATTTCTTTATTAGTTTCTTCATTTTCTCTACACAAATCTTCGTTGACATCATTTACATGTTCACACTTTATGCCACTTGTCATAATATCCGACCCCTGTCCCTGTGACAGAGTTCCGGAGCGGATCATCTCCGAAACTTTGCTTAGTTCAACTGTTCAGAATCTCGATGATTGCGATCGCGGCTTCTTGCACGTTCTAGCAATCGATACTGTCCTCTGTCTCTGTCAATGTGTAGCCGGTTCGGCTGATGATTTGACCTGAATCCGTGTTGTACATTGTATTCGTTTCTCCTGTGTCTATCATCGTCTCGGCGGTCAAATACTTTCGGTCGTTCGTAACTTGGGATTCCTTCCCGCGCTGGGCCGTTATGACGATTCGGGTAATTTTTATTACTGTGTGGCTCACTTCGATCGCGTTCGGCATTGAGCAATTCTATTCGGTCAATTAGCAAACACACTTGCTCCATTGTTAACTGTGGTGTGAGTGCTAACTTCTCACGCACCAAAAATGGTAAGTTATGGATTAATATAAGCATTACCTCTTCTTCTTTAACCGGATCGTTCAAGTATGCATTGTCGTTCCAGTAACTATGCATAAACTTACGCATTGTACCGTGATGTCTTGCATAATTTGGCGGTGTGAGAATTTTTGATTTTACGTCCATCTGTTTTTCTTTCGACCACATTTAAAAAACATGCTGTTTCAAATTCTTTATACTTGGCGTAATTGTCGGATACACTTATATACCAAATATGTACCTCACCCTTCATGTGACTGACGCAAGTATCAATTTTAGCACGTTCCGTATAATGCCTGGGAAACGCATGTCTTAATGGTCTATTGAACGCAAACGCGTGGATGCCTTGTTTCGGTTCATATTCATGAAGCTTTCGACATCTCAGTCCATTGTCAACAATTAATTGCGGCAAACCAACAATATTGTTATCTGGTTCACGTAATACTGCATTAATTTCATCGAGCAAAATTTCTTTATTAATTCCATTTGACATTGTGTCGTTGTTCGCTACCTTTTGTCGTATCTCATGCTCCTCATCACTTAGTTCATCACATCGCGTTTGTACGCTGTTAACCATCTTAATTATCGACCCTTTGCTAGCTTTACAAGAACTTTTTAATTTTGACGTTTTCGTCATCTTGAGCCTTAACTTTGTCATTAACTTTGCAAATAAAATCTTCCGTTTGCCTACACCGTCCGTTAACTTGAATTTTAAGGTCTGTAATTTCGTTGCCAATGGCCTCATGTTTGTCTTGGCATTCTTTTCGGAGCTCATCATGCTTTTGTTCAAATGAGCAGGTGAGTCCCGTTCGCAAATTGATAATCGCATTAGTTAGTGTCTGATAATCATCTCTTGTTTCCTCATAAGATTTTGTTATTTGCTCACGCAGCTTCATATTTTCCTCATGAAACGCTCTTGTTTCTACAGGTGCCTGTCTGTTTTCTTTATGAAAACCTTTTATTTCTACACGCACGTGTCTATTTTCTTCATGAAGGGCTTTTATTTCTACACGCGCCTGTCTGTTTTCCTCATGATCATTTTTGATTGCTTCTAACAACTGAGATATACAATCTTTACTGACAAGAGCAGTTTCTGTTTGCTGGATAACCATCGGTGTTGAACATCTGTTAGGCAAATCAAAACTAAGTATACCACTGTCCTCTGTCGAATTAACTGTAGTGTTTCCATCACATTAATTTGTTCTCCGCCAACCACGTTATTAAATTGTCTTCCCTCGTCTTTAGTAACCCTACCGTTTTGTACTGAATTAGCCATATTAACACTGTTCACAACAATCACTGTTCGTTATACCTTATGCTTGCTCTAAATTGAAAAGTTCACTCGCAACTTAAAAGTCAGTAACACTATTGATTATTCCTGTTCCTGTTCATTCCTACATAACTTTGAGTTCACTTAATAAGCGCTGCTGTGTTGAAATGCTGCGGACTCACCGTTTGCTGTGTTGTCTTCTCGGTCGTTTCCGAAGATTGCTGTAGAATAGAAGTCGACACACGCGTCGCCACATGTAACCTCCCCCCAGTTTCGGACCGAGCTATATGATTCGCATACCATGTAGGTGAACTTATATTTTAATTATTTTAGCATAATATATATCTTTCCTCCTTGTCGTGAGACTCATTATTGTCCACTTCAGTTATTGTGAAAACTACTAAATGATAACATTTCCTTTTTTAAATGCTGGAATTTATTAATTAAATCGCTCAATTTACAAACATTTATGAACATTAAACACTATGTGCCATTCTGGCACTCATCTCCGGCCTCGCTAACGAGCAACCTCTCTCTCTCTAGCCTCTCACACCCGACTACTACCCACGGACTCCAACACTCGACTACTGCGTACCCAGTCGCACATTGTTGACTATACTGCAGTCTTTGCTTAAACCATGCATCTCTGCATAGTGCATAATCGATACTACGTAAGGGTACAGTAGCCTTACACGATGGAGTTTATCTATCACCTCCGTAACGCTTTCGCGATTACTAAATGATCCTGTAACGAAACGCGCTGCTCTTCGTTGGACCTTCTCTATCTCTTCTATCAACCGTTTCTGGTACGGATCCCACACTGGTGAGCAACATTCTAGCAGTGGGCGAACAAGTGTACTGTAACCTACTTCCTTTGTTTTCGGATTCCATTTCCTTAGGATTCTTCCAGTGAATCTCAGTCTGGCATCTGCTTTACCGACGAGCAACTTTATATGATCATTCAATTTTAAATCTCGACTACTGCCTCCTCCCAAATAATTTATGGAATTAACTGCTTTCAGTTGCTGACCTGCTATATTGTAGCTAAATGATAAGCGATCTTTCTACGTATTCGCAGCACATTACACTTGTCTACACTGAGATTCATTTGCCATTCCCTGCACCATGCGTCAATTCGTTTCTGATCCTCCTGCATTTCAGTACAATTTTCCATTGTAACAACCTCTCGATATACCACAGCATCATCCGCAAAAAGCCACAGTGAACTTCCGATGTTACCCACAAGGTAATTTACGTGTAATGTGAATAGCAACGGTCCTACGACACTCCCCTGCGGCACGCCTGAAATCACTCTTACTTCGGAAGACTTCTTTCCATTGAGAATGACATGCTGCGTTCTGTTATCTAGGAACTCTTCAATCCAATCACACAATTGGTATGATAGTCAATATGCTCTTACTTTGTTCATTAAATGACTGTGGGGAACTGTATCTAACGCCTTACGGAAGTCAAAAAACACGACATCTACCTGGGAACCCGTGTCTATGGCCCTCTGAGTCTCGTAGACGAATAGCTAGAGCTGGGTTTCACACGATCGTCTACAAAGTAGATTTCTAGTCTCCAGAAAAGTCATTATACTCGAACATAATACGTGTTCCAAAATTCAACAAATGATCGACGTTAGTGATATAGGTCTATAGTTCTGCACATCAGTTCGACGTCCCTTTTTGAAAACGGGGATGACCTGTGCCCTTTTCCAGTCCTTTGGAACGCTACGCTCTTCTAGAGAACTACGGTACACCGCTACAAGAACAAGAAAGGGGGTGGGGGGCGAGATCCTTCGCGTATTCTGTGTAAAATCGAAATAGTATCCCATCAGGTCCAGCGGCATTTCTTCTTTTGAGCGATTTTAATTGTTTTTCTATCCCTTTGTCATCTATTTCGATAACTACCATTTTGTCATATGCGCGACAATCTAGAGAAGGAACTATGGAAGTGTGTTTAACAAAGAACAAGAACAAGAAATCCTTAATTGCGTTTTGAAATGGTCAAGCGATTTTGTGAACTTACAGTGAATTAATTATGAATTATTAATATTACGAAGCCCACCTCGATGGCTAGTGTACTAGCTTTTAATAAATTTAATTTTTAATAAATTTAATAAATTTCATCATATCTTCAAAACGTTGCAAGGAAAACAGTTTCATCTTGCTCAACACATTAATAATGAGGATGAAACCTTTGATATTTCAGTTCAAGAACAGCAAAGTGTTTGCAGTTAACAAAAGACACCATGCTTGTGGTGTTACTTCAGCCAAAAGAGTGTTGCCGTTCACTTAGGGAGTACGGTTCTCTGCCCTGCCACTTAACCTGTTAGGTTGGTAAACGTGGTCACTATACAGAGCTTCAGAAAAATATTATTAGTCCTACACATCTTATATTTGTTACAACCAAATACACTCCTGGAAATTGAAATAAGAACACCGTGAATTCATTGTCCCAGGAAGGGGAAACTTTATTGACACATTCCTGGGGTCAGATACATCACATGATCACACTGACAGAACCACAGGCACATAGACACAGGCCACAGGGCATGCACAATGTCGGCACTAGTACAGTGTATATCCACCTTTCGCAGCAATGCACGCTGCTGTTCTCCCATGGAGCCGATCGTAGAGATGCTCGATGTAGTCCTGTGGAACGGCTTGCCATGCCATTTCCACCTGGCGCCTAAGTTGGACCAGCGTTCGTGCTGGACGTGCAGACCGCGTGAGACGACGCTTCATCCAGTCCCAAACATGCTCAATGGGGGACAGATCCGGAGATCTTGCTGGCCAGGGTAGTTGACTTACACCTTCTAGAGCACGTTGGGTGGCACGGGATACATGCGGACGTGCATTGTCCTGTTGGAACAGCAAGTTCCCTTGCCGTTCTAGGAATGGTAGAACGATGGGTTCGATGACGGTTTGGATGTACCGTGCACTATTCAGTGTCCCCTCGAAGATCACCAGAGGTGTACGGCCAGTGTAGGAGATCGCTCCCCACACCATGATGCCGGGTGTTGGCCCTGTGTGCCTCGGTCGTATACAGTCCTGATTGTGGCGCTCACCTGCACGGCGCCAAACACGCATACGACCATCATTGGCACCAAGGCAGAAGCGACTCTCATCGCTGAAGACGACACGTCTCCATTCGTCCCTCCATTCACGCCTGTCGCGACACCACTGGAGGCGGACTGCACGATGTTGGGGCGTGAGCGGAAGGCGGCCTAACGGTGTGCGGGACCGTAGCCCAGCTTCATGGAGACGGTTGCGAATGGTCCTCGCCGATACCCCAGGAGCAACAGTGTCCCTAATTGGCTGGGAAGTGGCGGTGCGGTCCCCTACGGCACTGCGTAGGATCCTACGGTCTTGGTGTGCATCCGTGCGTCGCTGCGGTCCGGTCCCAGGTCGACGGGCACGTGCACCCTCCGCCGACCACTGGCGACAACATCGATGTACTGTGGAGACCTCACGCCCCACGTGTTGAGCAATTCGGCGGTACGTCCACCCGGCCTCCCGCATGCCCACTATACACCCTCGCTCAAAGTCCGTCAACTGCACGTACGGTTCACGTCCACGCTGTCGCGGCATGCTACCAGTGTTAAAGACTGCGATGGAGCTCCGTATGCCACGGCAAACTGGCTGACACTGACTGCGGCGGTGCACAAATGCTGAGCAGCTAGCGCCATTCGACGGCCAACACCGCTGTTCCTGGTGTGTCCGCTGTGCCGTGCGTGTGATCATTGCTTGTACAGCCCTCTCGCAGTGTCCGGAGCAAGTATGGTGGGTCTGACACACCGGTGTCAATGTGTTCTTTTTTCCATTTCCAGGAGTGTATTAATATGGTATGGCACTCATGGTTTTTGATAGTGTTGATTCATAATCAGTACGTCTTCGGTCCTGTTTTCGAATCCCACTGGTTTTGATTAATAATCAGTACTGGCGGCCGAAGACTTCCGGTATAAGAAGTCGCCCTCATTCTGCCAACGGCCTCATCAAAGAGGACGGAGGAGCGAACAAGAGATTCAGGACACTCTTGTCCTAGGAATGGGCAGAAGCTGCCCCTAAAGGCGGAGGAATCAACAATGATCAAGGGAGGATTCAGAAGGCAATGGAAACCACTGCATTAAAGACACGTAACGTGTATCCACAGTGCATGTAGCCTGTAACTGACGAAGTGTCATGATGAATTCTCCAAAAGATTCCGGAATTGTCCTCCATTCTGATCTCCGGGAGGGGACTCCCAAGGAGGAGATTACCATTCGAAAAGGACTGAATAATCAACGGATGGATAACATTTTATGAGTCGGGGCGTGGAATGTCAGAAGCTTGAACGTGGTAGGGAAACTAGAAAATCTCAAGAAGGAAATGCAAAGGCTCAGTCTGGATATAGTAAAGTCCGTGAAGTGGAAAGAAGACAAGGATTTCTGGTCAGGTGAGTATAAGGTAATATCAACAGCAGCACAAAATAGTATAGCGGGACTAGGATACTTTATGAATAGGAAGGTAAGACAGAGAGTGTGTTACTGTGAACAGTTCAGCGATAGGGTTACACTTATCGGAATCTAAAGCAAACCTACACCGACAACGATGGCTCAGGTATACATGCCGACGTCGCAATCTGAAGATGAAGGCATAGAGAAAGTGTAGGAGGATATTGAAAGGGTAATACAGTACGTAAATGGAGATGAAAATTTAATAGTCATAGTGGACTGGAATTCAGTTGTAGGTGAACGAGCAGAAGAAAAGAATACAGGAGAATATAAGCTTGGGAGAAAGACTAATTGAGTTGTATAACAAGTTTCAGCTGGTAATAGCGAATACTGTGGTCAGGAATCACAAAAGGAGGAGGTAAACTTGGAAAAGGCCGGGTGATACAGGAAGATTTCAGTTATATTACATAATGGTCAAAAAGGAATACAAACGCCTCAAAAATGAGATTGACAGGAAGAGCAAAATGGCTAAGCAGGGATGGCTATAGGACAAATGTAAGGATGTAGAGGCTTATCTCACTAGGAGTAAGATAGATATTGCCTACGGGAAAATTAAAGAGACCTTTGGAGAAAAGAGAACCACTTGTATGAATATCAAGAGCTCAGATGGAAACCCAGTTCTAAGCAAAGAAAGGAAAGCAGAAAGGTGGAAGGAGTATACAGAGGGTCTATACAAGGCAGATATTTTGGAAATGGAAGAGGATGTAGATGAAGATGAAATGGGAGATATGATACTGCGTGAAGAGTTTGACAGAGCACTGAAAGACCTGAGTCAAAACAAAGCCTCGGGAGTAGATAACATTCCATTAGAACTACTGACAGCCTTGGGAGAGCCAGTCCTAACAAAACTCTACCATCTGGTGAGCAAGATGTATGAGACAGGCGAAATACCCTCAGACTTCAAGAAGAATATAACAATTCCAATCCCAAAGAAAGCAGGTTTTGACAGATGTGAAAACTGCCGAACTATCACTTTACTAAGTCACGGCTGCAAAATACTAACGCGAATTCTTTACTGACGAATGGAAAAACTCGTAGAAGCCGACCTCGGGGAAGATCAATTTGGATCTCGTAGAAATATTGGAACACGTGAGGCAATATTGACCCTACGATTTATCTTGGAAGCTAGATTAAGAAAAGGCAAACCAACGTTTCTATCATTTGTAGACCTAGAGAAAGCTTTTGACAATGTTCACTGGAATACTCTCTTTCAAATTCAGAAGGCCGCAGGGGTAAAATACAGGGAGCAAAAGGCTATTTACAATTTGTACAGAAACCAAATGGCAGTTATAAGAATTGAGGGGCATGAAAGGGAAGCAGCGGTTGGGAAGGGAGTGAGACAGGGCTGTAGCCTCTCCCCGATGTTATTTAATCTGTATATTGAGCAAGCAGTGAAGGAAACAAAAGAAAAACTCGGAGTAGGTATTAAAATCCATGGAGAAGAAATAAAAACTTTGAGGTTCGCCGATGACATTGTAATTGTGCCAGAGATAGCGAAGGACTTGGAAGGACAGTTGAACGGAATGGATAGTGTCTTGAAAGAAGGATATAAGATGAACATCAACAAAAGCAAAACGAGGATAATGGAATGTAGTCGAATTAAGTCGGGAGATGCTGAGGGTATTAGATTAGGAAATGAGACACTTAAAGTAGTAAAGGAGCTTTGCTATTTGGGGAGCAAAATAACTGATGATGTTCGAAGTAGAGAGGATATAAAATGTAGACTGGCAATGGCAAGGAAAGCGTTTCTGAAGAAGAGAAATTTGTTAACATTGAGTGTAGATTTAAGTGTCAGGAAGTCATTTCTGAAGGTTTTGTATGGGGTGTAGCCATGTATGGAAGTGAAACGTGGACGATAAATAGTTTGGACAAGAAGAGAATAGAAGCTTTCGAAATGTGGTGCTACAGAAGAATGCTGAAGATTAGATGGGTAGATCACATAACTAATTAGGAGGTACTGAATAGGATTGGGGAGAAGAGAAGTTTGTGTCACAACTTGACTAGAAGAAGGGATCGGTTGGTAGGACATGTTCTGAGGCATCAAGGGATCACCAATTTAGCATTGGAGGGCAGTGTGGAGGGTAAAAATCGTAGAGGGAGACCAAGAGATGAATACACCAAGCAGATTCAAAAGGATGTAGATTGCAGTAGGTACTGGGAGATGAAAAAGCTTGCAGAGGATGGAGTAGTATGGAGAGCAGCATCAAACCAGTCTGAGGACTGAAGACCACAACAACAACAACATCATGGTCAGACAGAGATTCCGTAATCAGATACTGAATTATAAGGCGTACCCAGGAGCAGATATAAACTCAGAACACATCATTGTAGTGATGAAGAGTAGGCTCGAGTTTAAGACATTAATCAAGAAGAAACAATACACAAAGAACTGGGATATAAAAATACTAAGGAATGACGAGTTACGCCTGAAGTTCTCTAATGCTGTGGATGCAGCAATAAGCAATAGCTCAGTAGGAGGAACAGTTGAAGAGGAATGGACTTCCCCTGAAAGGACAGTCACAGAAGTTGGAAGCAGAAACGTAGGCACAAAGAAGGTAACTGCGAAGTAACCATGAGTAACAGAAGAAATACTTCAATTGATCGATGAAAGGAGGAAGTACAAAAATGTTCCGGGAGACTCACGAATACAGAAAAACAACTTGACGAGGAATAAAATAAATAGGAATTTGCAGGGAACCTAAGACGAAAGGGTTGCATGAAAAAACGTGAAGATATCAAAAAGAAAAGGTTGTTGGTAGGATCGACTCAGCATACAGGAAAGTTAAGACAACCTTCGGTGACATTAAAAAAAGCAAGAGTGATAACATTAAGAGTGCAACGGGAATTCCACTGTTAACTGCAGAGGACAGAGCGGATAGGTGGAAATAATACACCGAAAGCCTGTATGAGAGTAAGATTTGTCTGATGTGATAGAAGAAACAGGAGCCGATCTAGAAGAGATAGGGATCCGGTATTAGAATCAAAATGTAATAGAGCTTTGGAGGACTTAGGATCAAATAAGGAAGAAGGGATAGATAACATTCCTACAGAATTTCTAAAATCGTTGGTGTAAGTGGCCAGTAAATGACTATTCACATTGGTGTGTAGAATGTATGAGCCTGGCGACATACGATCTGACTTTCGGAAAAGCATCATTCACACAATTCCGAAAATAGCAGGAGCTGACAAGTGCGAGAATTATCACACAATCAACTTAACAGCTCATGCACCCTAGCTGCTGACAAGAATAATATTCAGAAGAATGGAAAAGAAATTTGAGGATGGTCTAGGTGACGATCACTGCGGCTTTAGGGAAGGTAAAGGCACGAGAGAGGCAATTCTGACTTTGCGGTTAGTAATGGAAGAAAGACTAAAGAAAAATCAAAACACGTTCACAGCATTTCTCGACCTGAAAAAAGCGTTTGACAACATAAAATGGTACAAGGTTTTAGAAATTTTGAGAAATATAGGAGTAAGCTATAGGGAGAGACGGGTAATATACAATATGAACTACAGCCAAGACGGAGTAATAAGAGTGGACGACCAAGAACGAAGAGTTCATATTGAAAACCGTGTAAGACAAGGATTTAATCCTTCGTCCCTACTGTTCAATCTATACATCAAGGTAGCAATGACGGAAATAAAAGAATGATTCAGGAGTGGTATTAAAATTGAAGGTGAAATAACATCGGTGACATGGTTCGCTGATGACATTGCTATCCTGAGTGAAAATGGAAAAGAATTAAATGATATGCCGAATGAAATGAACACTGTAATGAGTACAGAATATGGATTTAGAGTAAATCAAAGAAAGCCGAAAGTAATGAGAAGTCTTAGAAATGAGAACAGTGAAAACTTAATATCTGGGTCGATGGTCACGTAGATAAAGTTAAGGAATCCTGCTGCCTAGGCAGTAAACTAACATGTGACGGATGGAGCAAGGAGGACATCAAAACAGACTAGCAATGGCAAAAAGGGCATTCCTGGCCAAGAGAAGTCTACTAATATCAAATATCGGCATTAATTAGAGGAAGATATTTCTGAGAATGTACGTCTGGAGTACAGCATAGTATGGTACTGAAACATGGACTCTGGGTTAGAGGTAGCACAGGAGAGGAATTCGTGTCGGGCCGCATCATACCAGTCAGAAGACTGATGACACACAAAAAAAAGGTATGATACCAGGCAATATGAATATTCAAAATAAATAAGCAGCAAGCGTCCATCAATAACCATGGTTTCGTAAAATTTCAATTTCTCTTAGCATGGTCACTTTTCCCCGCCTTCCCCTACTATATTATTTGCGGTACGTAAACTATGATAAAATATTAAACGACGTTTATCCATAGGAAAACATATCGGTATCTAGACGCAATGAGGTAGTTTGCTTTTGAAGATTTTTGTTGAAATTCATCGTAATTATGAATTCGGCAATTGTGTGGAGGGAAGCTTAAGCTGATGAACACAGGAAAGAACATTTCCCCATTACCGGAAAGTGGAATTCCGGCTGTAGCTAATAAATAGTTTAGACTTTAAGACGCAATGGTTACATTTTTGACATCCTAGGTCTACTTGCAAACCAGCGATGTTTCAGTTTCACATGCTACTGCTTTGCAGTTTAGAAAATTAGCACGAAATTTAGTGTTAATGTTTCACTTGTTATATAACACTCTCTCTAGTCTTGCTGTTACGGCATCTAATAAGTGAAGCTTTACTATATCACTAATGTTGGGAATTCGTGAGATTTTGTCACTAAGATCTTTTTCCGCCCACTGTTCCCAGTCAATGTTCTGCACCTCACGAGCGTAGCTCGTTTTGAGGAGGCTTATGAAGAACCACTTACCTCCTCTTTTCGTAATAAAGCGCTCTATAACATGAGTTTCATGGATTTGTTTAAGAATTGAAACACCTTTCTTCCAGTTTGCGTAGAAGACATTAAAAATTTGTCATGTAACTTGATGTTTCGTCTAATCATTGTATCGAGGAGACAATCTCGTACGAAATGCGTTAGACACGTAGCTGTTGGTGCCATGACTACAATAGCGCTGAGTTACAGACACTTGTATCCATGATTTGTGTGTCTCTGAGGGAAGGTAAACGGGGAGCACTAAGGGTTAATAAGACCAAACGTGGGCTTCGGGGAAGATTAACACGTGATATACTGGTGTGGTCTTTATAGCATGCGTGAATAATGGCGACCTATGGAAGGGGCAAACTATATTGCACATAAGCGCTGTATTTGCTGGCTTCCTGTATCAGCATTATACACGTCTCTACTTGCTTTTAATAAAACAGATTGTCCTTTCTCTGGGAAATATTTTAGTAAGAGAGCTTGAAACTAGTGAAATGAAGCGGTATCCAAGCAAGCTGAATTTCATTAATGTGAGACGTTAATCATTCATGAGAACGTAAAGCGTTAACGAGACGCGGAGGATGAACTTCTTTAATTCTGCAAAGATTCTTGTTGTGGCTGTTTCCATTAATACTTTATTTGCACATTTTCCTTCAACAAACAACGCCGCTGCATTTGTAACCTTACTGAGTTACGCAACAAACTTTCTGTTAATATCGTTCTAATCTCTTTATTTCCATCCTTTCTTAATATTCGGACAACGAAAATTCTTTAATTTTTCATTTTGTTCTCGGGTTCGGTATCTTTGTCTGATATGTTGTATCGTAAACATTTGTCTAGTTGTACTATTAACTACATTCTGTTAGTCTGCTGATGAATCCCTTAGTAGCGTTAAATGAACATCTTAATGTATTACATATTTCCCAATAAATAAAACACTTAGCAACTTTAGTCTTTATAAGTTATGCTTTTACCCCGTATTTGCCCAATACATGGTCAGTTTCGTTCGTCACACAGGAGACGTACGGCTGAAATTTCCTCGCCCGACGTGTCGCTTGGCGGAGTGCTAGACTTAGTGACACTTCGTACGTAACTGATAATTATCCAGTGCTCCTCTCAACTGTTTCATTGTGTCTCATCTCACGTTAGAAGTGCTGGGCTCACACACTCGTATACGACTAGCGCACGTTGCGAGCGTGTTATATTGATGAAACACGGCATGACAAACATTTATGAAGCGACCAACATGACCAAAATGTGTTTCATATCGGCAAAGGACAAAAGGGACGAACTTGCTATGTCGGAAATATACCGCATACGTCTGGAAAAGGCTATGTGAGAATGATTGAGCGATGCATGGACACCATGATCACCAGAGACAAACGGTATTGCAGGCTGGGACAGGTAGATATGTCGGCCGTGGTGGAGCACGCAATGTATAAGACCGAGCACATACTAAAATTTGCCGACATGGATATTTCCGCTGTGGAGAAATACTAAGCTCCCTCTCTGAGGGCAGCCGTGAAAGTACACAAACGCGAGAAAGGTTTCCAGATGAAAGAGAAAACCCTCAAGCTAAGCGCTTATTGGATTCTCATCTACATCTACATCTATATCTACATCTACATCTACATCCATACTCCGCAAGCCACCTGACGGCGTGTGGCGGAGGGTACCCTGAGTACCTCTATCGGTTCTCCGTTCTATTCCAGTCTCGTATTGTACGTGGAAGGAAGGATTGTCGGTATGCTTCTGTGTGGGCTCTAATCTCTCTGATTTTATCCTCATGCTCTCTTCGCGAGATATACGTAGGAGGGAGCAATATACTGCTTGACTCTTCGGTGAAGGTATGTTCTCGAAACTTTAACAAAAGCCCGTACCGAGCTATTGAGCGTCTCTCCTGCAGAGTCTTCCACTGGAGTTTATCTATCATCTCCGTAACGCTTTCGCGATTGCTAAATGATCCTGTAACGAAGCGCGCTGCTCTCCGTTGGATCTTCTCTATCTCTTCCATCAACCCTATCTGGTGCGGATCCCACACTGCTGAGCAGTATTGAAGCAGTGGGCGAAAAAGCGTACTGTAACCTACTTCCTTTGTTGTCGGATTGCATTTCCTTAGGATTCTTCCAATGAATCTCAGTCTAGCATCTGCTTTACCGACGATCAACTTTATATGATCATTCCATTTTAAATCACTCCTGATGCGTACTCCCAGATAATTTATGGAATTAACTGCTTCCAGTTGCTGACCTGCTATTTTGTAGCTAAATGATAAGGGACCTATCTTTCTATGTATTCGCATCACATTACACTTGTCTACATTGAGATTCAATTGCCATTCCGTGCACCATGCGTCAATTCGCTGCAGATCCTCCTGCATTTCAGTACAATTTTCCATTGTTACAACCTCTCGATACACCACAGCATCATCTGCAAAAAGCCTCAGTGAACTTCCGATGTCATCCACCAGGTCATTTATGTATATTGTGAATAGCAACGGTACTATGACACTCCCCTGCGGCATACCTGAAATCACTCTTACTTCGGAAGACTTCTCTCCATTGAGAATGACATGCTGCGTTCTGTTATCTAGGAACTCCTCAATCCAATCACACAATTGATCTGATAGTCCGTATTGTCGCGTCCCAAGCGTGGGTTTTGCGAGGGATTGAGCGACACGGTTCGTAAACGGGAATTAGCCGGTTGACCTAATTGAGAGGGAGACTTTTGATCTGGCTAAGATGTTAAATTCCCTGGTGTGAAGGTACAAGGCTAGGATGTTGGTAGAAGTAAACTCGTATGGACGTTATAAAAGTTCTAATTTATTCATAAAGAATACAGATCACCCTAACTGCGTAGTGATTGTTCCTACAGAATAGCCAAGCCCATTACAGAGACGGTGACTGACTTCCACCGTTCTGGCTGCCTGATAGAACTTTCCAGCACTTTGCTGCCCACACTAGCACCCTACGTCAGAGTCCCGCGGTAGCTGCCTAAACGCTCATCGGCGACTATCTCCAACTGTCTGCCTGCAGCCCGCCCTCAGCCCAAGTCGGCTGCTACTCACGCTGACTACCGTCGCTGCCTAAACCCGAGAGAGAGAGATCCCCGGAGCGGCGTGCCTCCGAGTTTTGTTAGCTCTTCCCCTTCGACCCCGCCAGCGCTTGGCATGACGTAGCGTCGAGTGCAACTTTTCCTTATTAGGGATTGTTTTAGTATTAACTTCAGTACTTTTCTTCAGAAGCTGGGTGGAGGGGTAGAGGGGCCTCTCCCTATATGGTCACGCACTACGTCCTGAGCCCTTCATTGGCTCCTCATGACGTAGTGCGGTCCCCACCTAGGGCCCTCTTTCTTTCTCTCTCCGCTCCTAGACTTCTCCCTCTAGCCAAGAGTGTTGATACTGTAAGTTATTGCTTATTAAGGGACCTGCCCAGAGCGCCATTTTTATCTTAATAGCTGAGTCTGCTTCCTTGCTGATCAAGCGCAGCTGCCTGACCGCTTGGACCGCCGCCTCGGCTATCTGGCTGCGTCGTTATCTTTTGTGACCCCTCTGACACGCCTGGCGTCCCCTGTTAACTCTATCTCCCCGTATGATTTCTGGTGTATCGTCTGAGAACAACTGCATTTAGACTTGGCTTTTCTGCGGTTACAACAGTATGCTCTTACTTTGTTCATTAAACGACTGTGGGGAACTGTGTCAAACGCCTTGCGGAAGTCAAGAAACACGGCATCTACCTGTGAACCCGTGTCTAAGGCCCTCTGAGTCTCGTGGACGAATAGCGGGAGCTGGGTTTCACACGACCGTCTTTTTCGAAACCCATGCTGATTCCTACAGAGTAGATTTCTAGTCTCCAGAAAAGACATTATACTCGAACATAATACGTGGCTGTGTAACTTTATAGCCGTATTTGTTGTCGAGCACCAAATCAGAAGGTGCTACGAATCGGTAATTTCAGTTAATATTTTTATGCTCTCGTTTAGCGAATAAGGTGTTAATTAGAACAGAAACCGTCAGTATGCCATCATGATACCTATTGTTACATAATAGTTTATCAGTCTAATTACTTTATTTCTATTAGTAAAACCACTATCATCTTTCAGATACAAAAAATAGTGAATGGTGAGTCAATTTGCCGCATTGTAGTCCTCAGTCTGGTCTATTGGCCACAATTCATTAATAACTTTCATAATTACCATAATACTAGACACACTGTATTTCAAGAAACATGTAATTTATTAAATTTAACATTACAAAAAATATTTACCTATTTAAGAATTTATGAATCAGTAGAAAACTCAGGTAACTGTGAACACGAAAACCTTTCACTGTTTGTCACACTTTGCAGCTTCAAAACACAACCTATTTGTACGGTTGTTAACACAAAAATTCTACTTACATTTTTACAGTGTTACATTGCTCAAGCCGCAGTCGAAGCTCGCATTAAAAAAAAAAAAAAAAGTTTAAAACGCCCTTTCGTGGGGCAAGTGACAAAAATATTTTCTAATCGAACTACCTGTACAGTTAACGACCAAAACTGTAAAAATTAATCACATTAGAATAATATACAGGGTGATTCAAAAAGAATACCACAACTTTAGGAATTTAAAACTCTGCTACGACAAAAGGCAGAGCTAAGCACTATCTGTCGGCGAATTAAGGGAGCTATAAAGTTTCATTTAGTTGTACATTTGTTCGCTTGAGGCGCTGTTGACCAGGCGTCAGCGTCAGTTGATGCTAAGAGGCGACCGCTCAACAGAAAGCTTTTTGTGTTATTGAGTACGGCAGAAGTGAATCGACGACAGTTGTTCAGCGTGCATTTCGAACGAAGTATGGTGTTAAACCTCCTGATAGGTGTTGTATTAAACGTTGGTATAAACAGTTTACAGAGAATGGGTGTTTGTGCAAAGGGAAAAGTTCTGGACGGCTGAGAACGAGTGATGAAAATGTAGCACGCATCCAGCAAGCGTTTGTTCGCAGCCCAGGAAAATCGACTCGCAGAGCTAGCAGAGAGCTGCAAATTCACAATCAACTATATGGAGAGTCCTACAAAAAAGGTTAGTTATGAAAACTTATCATCTGAAATTGGTTCAAGCACTGTCTGCAACTGATAAGATTAAAAGAATCGATTTCTGTGATTTTATCCTTCCTCAAATGGAAACAGATGAGTCTTTCGTTTCAAAGATTGTGTTTACTGATGAGGCAACTTTCCACACTAACGGGAAAGTCAACCGTCACAATGTCTGTATATGGGGCACTGAGAATCAGCGGGAAACAACTCAGTATGAACGTGACTCGCCTAAGGTGAACGTTTTCTGTGCCATTTCTGCCAATAAAGTTTTTGGTCCCTTTTTCTTCGAAGGTGCTACTGTAACTGGACTACAGTATCTGGAGATGTTAGAGAATTGGCTGTTCCCTCAGCTCGAACAAGAAGCACAACAATTCATATGTCAGCAGGATGGAGTACCGCCACATTGGCGCTTATCTGTCCGTAACTACCTGAACGTCAACTACCCGAGGCGATGGGTCGTCCGCCAGGCAGCCTGTGACAGAGCACCTCATCACTGGCCTCCAAGAAGCCCTGATCTTACCCCCAGCGATTTTTTCTTATGGCGGTATGTTAAGGATATGGTGTTTCGGCCACCTCTCCCAGCCACCATCGATGATTTGAAACGAGAAATAACAGCAGCTATCCAAACTGTTACGCCTGATATGCTACTACAGAGAGTGTGGAACGAGTTGGAGTATCGGGTTGATATTGCTTGGGTGTCTGGAGGGAGCCATATTGAACATCTCTGAACTTGTTTTTGAGTGAAAAAAACCTTTTTAAATACTCTTTGTAATGATGTATAACAGAAGGTTATATTATGTTTCTTTCATTAAATACACATTTTTAAAGTTGTGGTATTCATTTTGAATCACCCTGTATAATTTGTTCAAAAAAATCGTTAAAATCTGATTTTAACTCTACTACTTTTTTTTATAATCATCTGTGTAAGGGGCTAATAGTGTAGTAGTTATATTCTTAATGGGTGTCTTTCTACGACCTTGGATATTTATAAGGCTGAAAGCATTTGTAATGTGGATAACTTAGTGTAAAGACGTGTCTGTCGGATGCTCTGTACATAAAGTTTCCGCGCAACAGTACTAGATATGGTGCACTGTATGTCACTGGGAAGAGTTCAATCTACCAACGAATAAGTGGCGACATAAAACAGCCTTTACGTTCAGTGTTTGTATTTGAGAGACAACAAACGGTATTAAATATACTCTACTCGACATTCAGCGAACGAGCGAACACACTACGAATTTTCAACGAGGAGGAGACGAACGGAACGATATGTAAGTGCAATAATTTGTCTTGATCCATTCAGCCATGCGTGCATCAATGGCGTCTGTCGAGGAAACCTCACCACCTGTGGGTACACTCGACAGTTTTCAGACAAGAAATCTGACTGACGTTTCAACCGCACGACTGTTGCAGATAGAAATGGAAGAATATCATTGGTAATGATCGGGGAAAAGACTTCAGATATTGGCGTGACAGATCCCTGGTCAAGAACTCGGTTCCAGTCTGCCACTAGCTATGGTGCGAGAAGCATTCACAATGCCAGCCATTTATGCTCACGAAACGTCAAAAAATCGTCGAACTACTATCGACAGAATAACCTGAGACAGACACCAACAGGCAATATGTTAAAAAGCGGCCACGAAAGCAAACAGTTTTGTACTCTGTTGTTTCTTTCTTAGAGTGTTAATGTATTGAGGGAAGGGGAAATGTCTGAATACCCCCATAGGCGCCATAATCTCTGTTATACGTTTCCCACTATCCCAAGGCGTGATGTGCGAGGGGCGTTCAGTAAGTAATGCTAGTTTTGAAGAAAAATTGCGGAATTGGCTGTGAGCAACCTGACATATGGTTTCATGAAATTCTGAAGGTGGCGCTGTACATAGCCCTCAACATGGTATCCATAACTGGGGGTGTCTTCCCGTTAGAGAACTGAATAACTTTCTTTTGGTAGAGAACCATAGCTTCGCAGATATTCATAGGCTCTTGTAGAACGTCTACTGAGGACTGGTGGAGAACAAAAGCACGGTGAGTCGTTGGGCGAGGGGTCTGTCACCATGGCTCCCAGGTCGCGCAAACCTGTCCGAACTCCAGCGTGCCGGGCGGTCACACACTGTTGTACAGTTGACATTAGTGCAATGCTCGAACAGGTGATGCAAACGAAATTTTCCTTCTTCATGACAAGAAACACCTTACACAAGTATGCACACTCGAGTGGGCCTCACAAAATTTCATTGGACGTTTCTTCCTCATCCTCCCACAGCTTAGATCTCGCACATTCCGACTTACATTTCTTTCACCCAATGCAGGAAGCAGTACGTGAATGATGAAGGGACTACTGATACAGTAAGACATCGTCTCTGACGTCAACCAGTAGAGTGTTAGCAGGCAGGCAAAGAGTCTAACACGTGTGAGACTGGCTCCGCTCTATCTTCCTCCCACAGTTGGGCAAGGACGGTCTGTGAGTGTTTCAGGAAGTTAGTGTCGAAGCTCCGGCCTGCAAGATAGGAAGATACCATCTCACTCATGCAGAGTTCAAAGGAGCGCAGCAGTACGGACAGTGATGTAATCAATGATTCCAATGTCGGTTCCACTACAGTCCCCGTGAAGGAAACGTTATCGCTAACAGAAATTAGTGTACGGGTTCAGGCGTGACTATATGTTAGAAAAAAATATAAAAAACTTTGAGTTTAGATATTAAGGTTTATTTTTACTCTAAGTATGACTTCATGACATAGCAGTGTTCAGAAAACTACGTACAGGATAGTAAAATATAGATCTGTGAATCGAAATTCCTAACTATTATAAGGTTCTTTAATGGTAAGATGGTTGATGAAGATATACAACATACATACAAATACAAACACATTAAATATAATTGGGACCAGAGATATCATTACCAAAAAATGCACAGTGAAAATACCCAGAACTGCATGGGGGTCGATAAAGAGCAATCAAAGAGAAGTACACAATTAAGACAATTCATAACTCTACAATGGCTAATCAGTCCTTCTTGTTAGATAGAACATCTCGCGTTTCTGCTTCATTTAAGCGCGACAACCATGAATAGGTTTAACTACAAGTAGTGGCTGAATGTATGAAAATTAGGAGAGACGGAGACGACTGCAGTTCTTAGTGTCAACTGAATATTACTAGCTAGCACAGCGCGAGCGTGTGTCATTACCTTGCGTCGCCGGCGGCAGTGACGGCTGTCGGTGCGAGCTTTGAACCTGAGAATCTATTCTAAATCTCTCTCAACTGTCAAATACCAGCTGCTACATTTCTGACGTCTTCGATGAAGCTAAAACTCCTGTTTATTCCCTAGCTAACTTGCGTGTACACGCTATTTGGCTAGAATAGCACGTTGTTTATTTATTCGCTTCGCTTCGCCCATGAATAGAATTCGCACTGTTCCGGCTTATCGACAAACCCCGGCACGAAAATGGAGAACGCAAGAGCAGATGAGTCTGTGAGACGACGTCGGCAAATGGTTCGCCGATTAGGACAACACCAATACAGGGACGGACTCAAACGCGAAGAGAATACGAGCGCTGCTTCTGTAATCTGTAATAAAAACTATTAATGTTATATGCTTGAACAGTTGCCTATTATCTTTGCACGGGCGTTTAACTGGATTAACAGTTTCTTGTCGTTTTTGCTAATCAGAGTTTCAGGTGAGCGTTGCAGAAATTTTCTTTCTTTTTGTCCTTATTTTGCGTGCTTGCCTTGTCTGTTTGTAGCATTTCTCTCTTCCAACATACTCACCCCACCTTCCCGCACCCACTGCTCAGGCGGCACTGCCGCAAACTTTAGGTGCTAATGCAGATAAAACGGTGCAGCAGCTACTGGCCAACGCTGAGCACCCAATAGAACGAGCACGATCTACAGAAACACCTTCTGATTTACAACCTTTTCGACAATTTCATGAACAATAAGAGGGATGGATCGAGTGGTTGTCGCAGTTTGAAGCGCACCTCCTATCTTACAACGTGACATATACTGTGAAACATCCGTATCTATTAAATGTAAAAGTAGGCTTCCGCGGCCGTTGTCTCAGTCAATAGAATTCTTCTGGGTTCGAGGCCGCATTGTCATCTGTAAGATCCCGACGTTTCGGCGACTTCTGCAAGGCGCCTTCCTCAGGGTGTTAGCAATACTCCCTGAGAAAGGCGCCTTGCAACAGTCTCGGATACGTCGGGATTTTAGAGATGACAATGCGGCCTCAAACCCAGAAGAATTTTTGGATTCATTTCTATTATCCACGGTAGGAAGTACAGTGATCCGCTTAACTCAGAAATTGTTTTCAAACGCATCTCCGAGTGAACTCACGTATGACCAAGGTATCGCTTCGCTAACTATTACGACCAACAAGTGATTGTGGTAGCAGTTAGGTATCAATTCTTTAATTCCAAAAAAGGATCAGAAAAAAATCGGGAGTGGGTAACAGATTTACAGGGTATGACAAGGAAATGCAAATTCAAATGTGCTGGCGGTGGTTTACAGTCAGGTTTCATGTTGCGTGCGCGATCGTGTACATTGTACTTCATGTTAAATTCAGAGAACAGATTTTGAAACAAGACGATCCATTATTTAGACAGGTATTGCAAATACTAGATCAATACGATTCATAGAGGTGGAGCCCCTCCACACCCACACCGGCATGATGGCCAACTCAATAGGTCTACTGCCATCTCTGCTTAAGGGTTAGTATTCACTAAAGTGAGATGTCGCAGGATGTGGGTACTGCGATGTTTGCGTACGGCTGTTTAAGGTTAACCATTAATATGCGCTCATCTGGAGAAAGATTGGGTCGAAGTCGAACGAGGTGTAGCGGTTTGAAGGGCAGAGGGAAAAAAAAAAGTGCCGAGGCAAGAGCCAAGGGAAAAAAAAAACATCTGCGATAGGTTGGGTCATAAGAGCAGTAGCGGATGTCTTGCTGCGTGCGATAGGTCGGGCAAGAGTAGGCTTTGTTAGTAGTGGGTATCATGCATGTCGATACCTTTGACGTTGTGCGGTTGTGTTGCTGGGTGCCAGTGTAGAGATCTCGTTCAGCATCAGCAACCTGCAACAGTTAGGTTTATTATCGTTCTTGTGTCCGATAGGTCATAAATCGGATGCACAGTGTAAGGAAATGTTGGCGGTCTGTTTGTGCGTCAGTGGGCGAGCTCGTCGGTGTCCCTGCTGTGGCCTGTTGGTCGGCTCTAATAGCAGCTGGTAATTACCAGTCAGGGCTGCTGATATGCAGGTGCTTGCCGGCGTTTGTCGGTTGTTTGTGTATGTTAGTTTACAATAGGTGGCTATGCCCTAGCTAATAGTGTCTTTGGCCACTTGTGCTTCCACGTACGGTTGTGGAAAAATACGTTTTCAGGTGCCCTGTCGGCTTACAAATTTGAGCAGCCAGCTACTTGTCAGGTTGAGTCCCTTGGTTGCGATGCGCCCATTCAGCGGAGGCTTGCGCTAGCCAAGCCGAGTAAACACCTCTCCACGCTTCGTAAGCAGTTCGCTAAACCGGCGGCTACACAGCCGAACAGAATTGAGTCTTACCCTCGGTGATATCCACGGAACAATCACTAAGACGTCCCCTCCCGACAAACTCAGTGTTACTCTTGTAGCAGGAAAGGCCACGCACAATCCATATGTTTGCAACGGAACAAACACAGAAATCTAGTCACAAAGCCCATGTCATTAATGCAGTATATTCGAAATCTGCAAGAAGCATTTGCAAACCTAGCACGCGAGAAGTTTCTTCAGTGATGCGCCAGCCAAACAAGCTTTTTGTTCAATTATCTCTTTGTGGGAAACGTGTGGAATTTCAGTTGCACACGGGTGCCTCTTTCACATTGCTCAATCGTCACACACATGAACTATTAGGCTCCCTACACCTGTCTAAAACTAGCACGCAACTGACGGCTTATTATGCGCAAGACATTCTTATTCTCGGAAAATGTGCCTTGCCTGCCATGTATGGCTTGTATATAAGAACAGTGACTTTTACGCCATTCTGAGAAAATCTTTGGTCTTGATTCTTTTCATTTGTTTGCCTTCAACATTCAGGACAATGTGATGTCAGTGTTTACATTCCATACAAAAGACTCTTTTCTGAATGCTTAGGCAAGGCTAACGATTTTTCTGCACGTATTACTCTGAAAGTCAATGCTCAGCCGAAATTTTGCCGGGAGAGAACAGTTCCCAATGCATTACGGGAACAAGTAGCGACTGAACTTCAAGAATCTCAAGATAGCGGAGTTACTGCGCCCATATCAGCTAGTCAATGGGCAAGTGCACTGGTTTTGTTCCCCAAACCTTCAGGTCGCCTCTGTGTTGAGTAAGTCTACTGTCAACCCAAAATCTGTAATTGATACTTATCCGTTGCCACGCCCAGAGGATCTCAAGGACCAATTAGGCGCTGGACGCTCCTTTTCAAAAATTTATTTGCCCAACGCGTATCTTTAAATACTGCTCTACAAAGAATCTCTGCAAGTTTCCTTTTACTGTGCCAATGAACCCGACAATGTCACGCGTCAAACTTCAGGTGTTCTCAATTTTTTGCCTCGAAGGTTTACCTTAAGTAATAGTGTCAGACAACAGACCTCAGGTCATGTCAGATGCAACTGAAACATTTTGTGAATGCAATGGCATACAGCATCTAACTAGAGCACCGTTCCATCCACAGTCCAACAACGAAGCGAAACGTTTTGTCAGAACCTTCAAGCAGCAGATGGCCAAACTTCGCTCCGCACTCTCCATGGATCAAACATTGCAACTCTTTCTCGCCTCATCCCGTACGCACCCACGAGATGGACCACCGCCGTCGGAAATACTTCACGGCCGCCGCCGCCATCTGCTTCACCCTACTCAGCATCCGGCGCCGAAGGAAGGCCACAAGTATCGCTTCGCAACGCATGATATTGTCTTTTACAGGATTTTTAGAGGCAGCAGACGGTGGGCGCGGTGCGAGATAGTCCGTCGACTTGGCGCTTGCAAGCATCTTATTTCAGGCCCAGACGGACTGCAGCACCGCCATCAACATCAACTTCGCCTTTCAGTGCCTCTTACACCTGATTCATGGATGCAGAGTAGCCACAGAAGCCGCCAGAGGGTGTCATCACGACACCGCTGGACGACATCATGGAGGATCCCGCTCCTCTCGTCCTTCCGAGATGGAGCTGGGCCCACCCACTGTGGCGGTTTAGCGTATCATCAACATGGACAAATGCAATGAATATGGGTGAGCTGATACTCCATGGTATTCTGCGGTTCGAATTCACTCAGTTACTTAGCAGATGCATTGATATGATTTTGCAAATGATACTGACAATATTATACACAAGTATAATGCATTTTCATACTACAACTTCTCCCGGATGATTATTTTGTTGAAATTTCATAAGAATTCCACCTGATGTAGTGTAATAATGTTGACTGTAAGTTGTGTTGATATCACTAAAATTAAAGATCTTACATCAGAGCCTTTATATTTTTTGTCTTCCATGGATTTAATTATTCTTAGCAAATTGATCATTGAAAAGGAGACACAGAATACCATCCGCACGCAACACCGACGTATGTTACCAGAAATATTTTTCTCCGTGATTCGTGCGTAGTTTAATTTTGGCCTCATACATCAGGAATGAAATCAACAATAAATACTATCATCACTGTTCTTAGAAAATGCAGTCTGATTCGATTAATTTTTTCTTTTATAAATAGAGTACAGTACCACCGGTGCACATTTATTATTTTACACATCGGAATGTTGTTTGCAGTTTCAAGTAATTTAAATTTGGCACTGAAATAAACGTTAAGATGGTGGCCAGCAAAAGATAGAGGATTTCGTTTTTAATTAAGATTTTCCTTTGCTCAATAAATAATCAATCATTTAAATTGATACCACCAAAAAAATTTTTAATACTGTTTTGCAAATTAGTTTAACACAAACGCTTGATAATTCGACCAGAAGTACAGACGAAGTTGCTATATAATCGCAACTAACAATGGATGCGCTTTTGCAGCTATGATAAAACAATTAATACAAAATTATAATTAAAAGAGTTAGTGATTTTTCAATAATTAGTCATAAATAGTTTTAACGCATTTGGCTCTATTTGTTTTTGTTTTTTTTTACCAGAAAGTGAACATAAAAGTACAATAATTTTACGTTACATGTTTTTCATTCAACAGACCTCAAATCGATTCGCGTCTTGAGTCGGCGACGTACATCAGAAGAAGACGACAAAAGGGTACAAAACAAAGGAAAAGATTGACATAGATTAAGAAAGAATGTGAGACAAATATTGTCTGTGTTTTACATAGTTATCATCTTTTTAAGAAATAATTACATAACTGAATGAATATTATTGAGTTACGTAATTTTCCACACGTTCATATTCCACTCGTAATAAAAAAATACATACATCGTGGTTGTTATACCACACCGCAGAAGTCGCCGCCTTCTTCATCTGGTTCATGGCAGCAGGAGGTGGACGTGTACCCTTCTGGTCGCTTTCTGGGGGACGTTTTCGTCAGAGCGAAGGCCGGATGGCGGGGTACTACCGGAAGGTTGACGTCCTCTTCAGCCACAGCTTCAGGTACTGCGATGCACCCACCCCCCTGCCTCTGCTGTCGTGCTCGCAGTCCCTAGGCGACGATGGTCCGACCCTTTGGGGGGGGGGGGGGAGGCGGGGGGGAAGGGGAGGAAGGTTCATGCGTATCGACAACCCCAGCACGAAGATGAAGAGGGCCAATGGTTCGCTGATTAGGACCGCACCACGACAGGAGCGGTTTCTACCCGAAGATAATATAAGCGTCGCTCCTGCCAGCCTTGCCCTACAGTGGAAGATGGACACTACCTCTAACGTCAATAAGTTGTAGAATTTTGGAACACGTATTATGTTCGATGATAATGACTTTTCTAGGGACTAGAAATCTACTCTGTAGGAATCAGCATAGGTTTCGGAAAAGACGGTTGTGTGAACCCAGCTATCGCTATTTGTCCTCGAGACAGACGGCCATAGACACGAGTTCCCAGGTAGATGCCGTGTTTCTTGACGTCCGAAAGGCACAGTTCCCCACAGTCGTTTAATGAACAAAGTAAGAGCATATAGACTATCAGGTCAATTGTGTGATTGGATTGAAGAGTTCCTAGACAGTAGAAAGCAGCACGCCATTCTCAATGGAGAGAAGTCTTCCGAAGTAAGAGTGATTTCAGGTGTGCCGCAGGGGAGTGTCATAGTACCGTTGCTATTCACAATATACATAAATGACCTGGTGGATGACATCGGAAGTTCACTGAGGCTTTTTGCAGATGATGCTGTGGTGTATCGAGAGGTTGCAACAATGGAAAATTGTACTGAAACGCAGGAGGATCTGCAGCGAATTGACGCATGGTGCACGGAATGGCAATTGAATCTCAATGTAGACAAGTGTAATGTGATGCGAATACATAGAAAGATAGGTCCCTTATCATTTAGCTACAAAATAGCAGGTCAGCAACTGGAAGCAGTTAATTCCATAAATTATCTGGGAGTACGCATCAGGAGTGATTTAAAATGGAATGATCATATAAAGTTGATCGTCGTTAAAAGAGATGCCAGACAGATTCATTGGAAGAATCCTAAGGAAATGCAATCCGAAAACAAAGGAAGCAGGTTACAGTACACTTGTTCGCCCACTGTTTGAATATTGCTCACCGGTGTGGTTTCCGTACCAGATAAGGTTGATACAAGAGATAGAGAAAATCCAACAAAGAGCAGTGTGCTTCGTTACAGGATCATTTAGCAATCGCAGAAGCTTTACGGTGATGATAGATAAACTGTGCAGGAGAGACGCTCAGTAGCTCGGTACGGGCTTTTGTTGAAGTTTCGAGAACATACATACCTTCACCGAGGAGTCAAGCAGTGTATTTCTCCCTCCTACGTGTATCTACGTGTATGGGGATAAAATCAGAGATTATAGCCCACACAGAGGCATACCGACAATCTTTCTTTCCTCGAACAATACGAGACTGGAATAGAAGGAAGAACCAATAGAGGTACTCAAAGGGCCCTCTGCCACACACCGTCAGGTGGCTTGAGGAGTATCGGTGTAGATGTAGATGAACCAGAGAGGCCTCGATGAGCAGTGATATTAACGATAGGTGTAAATTATGAGCGCATGTTAATGCTTACATGGACATTGTATATAGTGAAGGACACTCACTGTTTGCATATCGCCCACCGCTTGCGACAACTTGTTGTAAATCCAAAGTATTGTCAATCTTCTTTATTGTAGTAAAAACTATTAATGTAATTTGCTTGACTTCTCGTATAGCTATCCGAGAAGGCAGCATCCTTTAGGCACCTTGTAAGTGACGAGTGGGCAGTACTCCACATGTACACATGTACGGTTTCCGATAACTATGTCATGTGACTTATGGAGTTAACAGAGATTATGTTGAATAATAGGGTATTGTAACCAGAAGAATGGAGAATAACATAATGTATTGGAATCTTTAATGAAAGCAATATCCGTCCAAAAAAAATGAGGAAGATTTGATTTACTTATGGACCGCCCCTCGAAATCCTCGCCAGGCCGTTGAATGCCCGAAGGATGTCTACCGGCCGCTGAGTCAACCTTTGCGGATGTGGTGTGGAGGTTATGGGGACAGAACGCTGCTCTCCCACCCGTTTGGCACACGTTTTGCAACAACTATTCAGTCAGGTGAATCGGCGGTTCGCATCACGAGGCTGAGTGCAGTCTGCAACAGTTCTCTCACATCCTAGAAATCCCTGGTAGTACCGGTAATTGAACCCGGGTCACTCCACGGCAGCAACCTACGCTGGTCATGCAGCTACGAAGACGAACCATATGGCAGCTGCAGTATTGTCGCACAGTCCTATTCGACTATACATTTTCTAAATTTACGCCTACATCTTACTCAATTCCTGACAGTTGTCCTCCGTGAACTGGGTGGGTGTAGTTACTCTGAATCAGCTTAAGGGGAGCCGGAACGGTGAAAATGACAAAATTAACGGTTTTTTGGTATTTTTCATTATAGAATTATTTTGAGTTTTATGAATAAAATAAATCAAGTTTCACCCTTCTAAGTAAACTCTATGTGTGTTTTCTATCGTTTTAAAGTTGACGCGCCGCGTATACTCTGGAAGCAGGGTATCTTTGCGGAATTAGACAGTGTTGTGTTTTCCAACGTGGTATGGCTTTATCTCAGTGACAAGTTACTGTTCATATTGGTAAACACAAACGCTATATCGTGTTTGCTGACTTGTGTATTTTGCTTTGTGTTGTTCAGCTGTTCAATTTTGCGTATTTGACGAATTTTGCTCGTACCTGTTTTACGTATTTGGTTTGTGGATATCAATATGCCCCGTTTCAGTAATGGAGTGTTTAATAAAAGGCACAATGAGTGGAAGAGGAAATCTTTTGTTGTTTCGAAGGGAGATGCTGCTCAGACTGCTTCACCGACTACTCCAAATGATTATGATAGAACTTCTTAGAAAACTATGAAAGTCACAGTAATGATATGAATGAAATAATTAACATACTAAAATAATTTGAAACCAGTCTGTTTCTTTTAGATACGTTGACGATACCCTCGTTGTTTGGCCTCATGGTAGGGAGAATTTGAATGTCTTTCTAGAACATCTGAACTCGATCCACCCGAACATTCGTTTTACTATGGGGGTGGAAGAGGGTGGTTGTCTTCCGTTTCTTGGCGTGTTGGTTAGGAGGAAGGATGATGGATCATTGGGACATGCAGTCTACAGGAAACGTACTCACACCGACTTGTACTTACAGGGTAATAGTTGTCATCATCCGGCTCAGCGTGAAGGGGTACTTCGTACCTTGGTACACAAGGAACATGTCGTTTCTGACGCTGAGACTTTGCCAGCTGAGCTGTCCCATCTTGAAATTACATTGCGTCAAAATGGTTATAGTAATAGACAGATTGAACGTGCGTTGCGCTATCGATCAACTGTACATCGGGTGATTGATTTTAATTCTGAGTCAACACCTAAGTTTACTGCCTTTTTGCCTTACGTAGGAAACACGTCGAACACGATCGGTCGTATTTTACGGAAATATGATGTGAAATGTGTTTTCCGACCTCCATCTAAAATGAGAGCACTTTTGAGTTCCGTTAAGGATGATCTTGGACTGCTTAAGGCGGGTGTATATCGTATTCCTTGTAGCTGAGGCAAGGCATATATTGGTGAAACTATGAGGACCGTGGAGGACCGATGTACTGAGCATAAACGGCACACACGATTACAGCAGCCCAATAGCTCGTGTGAAACCTAGCTCGCGCTATTCGTCCACGAGACTCGGAGGGCCATAGACACGGGTTCACAGGTAGATGCTGTGTTTCTTGACTTCAGCAAGGCGTTTGACACAGTTCCCCACAGTCGTTTAATGAACAAAGTAAGAGCATACGGACTATCAGACCAATTGTGTGATTGGATTGAGGAGTTCCTAGATAACAGAACGCAGCATGTCATTCTCAATGGAGAGAAGTCTTCCGAAGTAAGAGTGATTTCAGGTGCGCCGCAGGGCGACTCATAGGACCGTTGCTATTCACAATATACATAAATAACCTGGTGGATGACATCGGAAGTTCACTGAGGCTTTATGCGGATGATGCTGTGGTATATCGAAAGGTTGTAACAATGGAAAATTGTACAGAAATGCAGGAGGATCTGCAGCGAATTAGCGCATGGTGCATGGAATGTTAATTGAATCTCAATGTAGACAAGTGTAATATGCTGCGAATACACAGAAAGAAAGATCCCTTATCATTTAACTACAATATAGCAGGTCAGCAACTGGAAGTAGTTAATTCCATAAATTATCTGGAAGTACGCGTTTGGAGTGTTTTAAAATAGAATGATCATATAAAATTGATCGTCGGTAAAGCGAGATGCCAGACTGAGATTCATTGGAAGAATCCTAAGGAAATGCAATCCGAAAACAAAGGAAGTAGGTTACAGTACACTTGTTCGCCCACTGCTTGAATACTGCTCAGCAGTGTGGGATCCGTACCTGATAGGGTTGATAGAAGAGATAGAGAAGATACAACGGAGAGCAGCGCGCTTCGTTACAGGATCATTTAGTAATCGCGAAAGCGTTACGGAGATGATAGATAAACTCCAGTGGAAGACTCTGCAGGAGAGACGCTCAGTAGTTCGGTACGGGCTTTTGTTAAAGTTTCGAGAACATACCTTCACCGAAGAGTCAAGCAGTATATTGCTCCCTCCTACGTATATCTCGCGAAGCGACCATGACGATAAAATAAGAGAGATTAGAGCCCTCACAAAAGCATACCGACTATCCTTCTTTCCACGAACAATACGAGACTGGAATAGAAGGGAGAACCAATAGAGGTACTCAGGGTACCCTCCGCCACACAGCGTCAGCTGGCTTGCGGAGTATGGATGTGGATGTAGATGTAGATGTAGATCTGTTATTGCCTAACATTGCTTGGATACTGGTCACCCAATGTTATAGAATAACACCGAGATATTGGCATGCACGTCCAGCTATTGGGACAGTGTTATTAGGGAGGCAGTTGAGATTAAATTAGCGAGAAACCTCCTTAACAGGCATGGAGGTTTCTGTTTAAACTCTGTTTGGAATCTGGCTCTCTCCCTTATCAAAAAACAGAGGGACAGAGTCAATGCTACTTCACCTGCGAATTCATAGTCTCACTATCGATAGCTCTGACTTTGGTCTGGTGGCACTAGTGTTCAGTGTGTGTGTTATCTTTCCTGCTTCAGTCCGAGAACCGAGGTTTTAAATTTGCATGTACGCCGCCTGTCCGTTGCAGTTTGCCTTGAAAATGGCGGGGTGTTCTCCTGCCGAAATATCGGCGGTCGCTGAACGTGTTACCTGACTGAATACCCGGAAGTTATTTGAAAGCTAAGGTGCATATTAATCGTCAAAACATTAACATTAACAAAAATTTTGCCACACGGAGTAGCCGAGCGGTTTTAGGAGTCATGACACGGGCTGCGCGGCTCCTCCCGCCGGAGGTTCGAGTGCTCCTTTGGGTATGGGTGTGTGTGTGTGTGTGTGTGTGTGTGTGTGTGTTGTTCTTAGCATCAGTAAATTTAAATATTGTTTGCATCTAGGGACCGATGACCTCAGTAGTTGGGTCCGTTAGAAATTCACACGTATTTGAACATTTTTCAACAAAATTTTTCAGTTGGCATTTTAAATATAAAATCTAAAATAACTGGAGGAGATTTGTTAACGTTAGCCACAAAAGTCACGTGTCACATCCAATGGTGACATAGGTTCAGAACAAGGAGAAGTTTTAGAGATAAAATTCAGCCCCGCGACAGGGAGGACACGACGACGGACAGGGTGGGCGATGTGAACTCTTCACCCACAGGTGTGCTGGTGGATGGGACATGTCCGATAGAACTTTAACAACAACAGACCAACAACTAACCTTAGAAAACTAGTAATAGTGTACATATATCTTTATATGAGGGATGGAACTTAAGTAGTGGCAACTATTTATTGGCAACCAACACAAAAGAGTTACATGTTTGCAGCTGTTACTGTCCTTCAAAATAGTCACCAGCGTTGTGTAGAACCCGTTAGTAGTGGGACTACCTTTCTTCTGTTCCACTCTGCATAGTTGCCAAATTTGTTCAAGATGGCGGCGATGACGTCATGCAAGACGGCAGCATGTAGAGTTGGCGACAGTGCATGATGTCCTTCAGGATGGAGAATTTTGGCGAAAAAATAGGTCAATTGGGGTATGTCCACTAACTTGACCCTCCAGAAAAAACTGGTACGAAATTCAAATTCAACACGATAATGTCTGCAAAACCGTACTTTCCTTTATTATTATTCATTACCATTTATTACCATTTATTGCCGTTTTAAACATTTATTACCATTTATTATTATTTACTATTATTGGCCTACCTCCACTAGAAAACTGCGCCAAATTCAAATTCCAACACGATAACGTCTCGAAAACTGTACTTCTATTTATTATTATTATTATTATTATTATCATTTAATATTTATTCAAGATATCCGATTTCATCGGGAAGAAAGCCGTTTGCGTTACATCCATAACAAAAATTTGTCGAAAGTTTAAATTCCAACACCATAATCAAACACATGTACGAAATAGTCTACATCCTACGAAATTTGACTTTCATTTACGTTTTTCACTGCTAACCTATCAAAATCGGGTCAAATAATAATAGATTTAAGTGTGAGGAAGTCGTTTATGAAAGTATTTGTATGGAGTGTAGCCATGTATGGAAGTGAAACATGGATGATAAATAGTTTGGACAAGAAGAGAATAGAAGCTTTCGAAATGTGGTGCTACAGAAGAATGCTGAAGATTAGATGGGTATATCACATAACTAATGAGGAGGTATTGAATAGAATTGGAGAGAAGAGGAGTTTCTGGCACAACTTGACACGAAGAAGGGATCGGTTGGTAGGACATGATCAGAGGCATCAAGGGATCACAAATTTAACATTGGAGGGCAGCGTGGAGTGTTAAAATCGTAGAGGGAGACCAAGAGATGAATACACTAAACAGATTCAGAAGTATGTAGGTTGCAGTAAGTACTGGAAGATGAAGAAGCTTGCACAGGATAGAGTAGCATGGAGAGCTGCATCAAACCAGTCTCAGGACTGAAGACCACAACAACAATCTACTGCACTTGTACTAACGTAATTCACATCCTCTGATTTTGCAAGGAAAAAGGGCTGAAGCCTTTATTTCAGGTAGTACCGTCATCACTTGTTCTCCAACAGACTTAGTACACATCTTCGAGACGACAACACCCAGTGCGCTCGGCACTAGGTCCAGACTCCAACTGACTTAGTTCAAAGCGTCGCCAGCAGAGGAGGCAACCCCTAGCGCCACCAGTCAGCAGTAGCCCACACACATGCCTCTGGTCCAGCGCCTGCTCGGACCGCAAGGGTCCAGCGACAAAAACATGTTCTTCTCGTTCGAACCTGCCAATTCTAACGTCACAACGGTAGGTCGTCTGTTCACCACGTGTATTTTTTACCCTCCCTGACATTTCGCACCAAAATATTTTGCGCGAGAGTGGAACCTTCCCCAAGATCACAACGGTCCGTTAGCGAACTACCACGTGGTTTTGCGGCGGACAAAGAACACGCTTGACGGTAAAGTTGTTTGCTAGAGAGTGAAATCTGCCCTGACATCACACAACCGCTAGTCCACCATGTGGCATGCTCGACAAAGAACGCTGTCGCTAAGTTAACTAGCTCAATATCGTCTTCTCTCTCTCTCTCTCTCTCTCTCTCTCTCTCGTGCGCACGCACGTGAGCGTTATAACCGGAAGAGCGCCGTGTCGCTGCCCCTTGGGTGTCCGACCGCTTACGTCACACACCCTCGATCTCCACCTCCATACACGTGCTTGACATAGTCTTCTGTAAATATGCTAACACCCACATCGAGCATTTAAGCTATCAAATTGCCGAAGTATTTAATTGTATTTCAGTTTTAAACATACTAAATAATTAAATTTACAATTTCATGTGAGTATGAAAAGCCGTTCACCTATCTAATTTCAACTACTTTCAAGATCCAGACCGCCACCTTTTCCTAGGAACCATCGCCGAGTTTGAATTCTGGCAGTAAAGAAAGGTCACTTACGCTTTCTCTACCAACCTTAGAAAATTGTTGGAAAGAAAGGACATTTGTACTAACCTCAGCCTCCCGACCGCCACTTCCTCCTAAGAATCGAAACGAAGGGAATAAGGGAGGCAGTCATTTTTTTTTCCATTGTGGCTGCATTATACTGAATGTCTATTAAGGTACCAGTGATTCCGGATGCATCAGTTACATGACACAGCCTGCGTTCTACTCCTATACAGCTACGTGTTCCGTATGTGTTTTAAAGCACTCTCTATTTGCGATCGTTATCAGAGAACTTCCATCTCATGTGTGAAGAAACTTGACACTAAAGAAGTTTGTCCGCAGCTCGTGGTCGTGCGGTAGCGTTCTCGCTTCCCACGCCCCGGTTCCCGGGTTCGATTCCCGGCAGGGTCAGGGATTTTCTCTGCCTCGTGACGACTGGGTGTTGTGTGAGGTCCTTAGGTAAGTTAGGTTTAAGTAGTTCTACGTTCTAGGGGGCTGATGACCATAGATGTTAAGTCCCATAGTGCTCAGAGCCATTTGAACTAAAGAAGTTTTCATTTATGCCATCACCTCTGTCGCATCTTGTGTGTAAAATCGAGACTTCTGGGTCATAACCAACTTAGCGGTAAGAACTTGTGATAAGCTGAAATATCTGTGTACCCATTGCCCGACTGATGTGCTGTTTACAGAGTTAGTGACGGAAAGACTTGTAATTGTCACATGTCGGACGCTGCTGCTTTGCGTTGAACTGTGTCCTTGTAGGATGTATCCCCCGCTAGTAACAACTATTTTATGTAGGCCTTATGCGGGCATCGTATGATTTCTGAACTGTGATCGGATGTGAGCAGTGGACACTATATGTCTCTGCGAAGCTACATTGCGCTTGTATGATGCATAGAAAATGTTTTACCATTTGATAAGATAGTACAGCGTAGAGAAATTGTGAAGAAGGATGTATGTCTGATATGGGGGAAAGGTTTTCGATCTAACATTATAGCCAATTTTTAAGTGCAGAACGCCGTAGTCTAAGGAGAGTGTGTGCTTATGTTCTCTGTCTTACCAATACCTTCCACGTACAGATCCTAAACTCTAGAACAATAATTTAGACTTGATACCTTCATTGATTTAGGTAAAAAAGGATCCAACTGAATTAGTCTTGAACTCCATCACATATAAGAATAAGTCTCGTCTTGTTCTTCTTATTTGTACTCTATTACATTACGGCACTTTGTAATTGTTACTATACATCGGTAAGGAGTGCTAAGCTCCCCGACATGGTACGTCTTGAGAAATCTCGCGCAGTTGGATGGTTTGGAACTTTGAGAGCTATATTCATTCACGAGACTTGGAGTGTGGCGCTCTTCTGCTGATCGCTTGGAGATTAATTCTCTAACTGTGCTACAGGGTGTGTTCGTCAATGACCTTTGAGGTTGGTCTCTGTGACTCTCATACACCGACAGATAGATCGTAAAATAAACACTATGCTCGAATGCTCGAAGTGTTACAAATATGTACAGCATTGTCGACGCACTTTTATCATGTATGTGTTCGAGAATTAACAATGAAAGCACGTACTGCCAGTAATCCACCCACATTCGCTATCATACCCGCAAAGTGATGTAAAAGGGGCTGTTTAGCAGTGATACTGAAGTTGGGGGCCATGCTGTCATATTAATGGCCGGTGCTGAACTTAGTGTAAAATTCTTCGAACTATCAAGTCTGTTCCTTAATACTGCAGAACATCGAAGGTGTCTTTTCCATCACATCCGCGCAGGGGTTACCATATATTGATTGAGTGAGATAGCTTGTTTGAATTGGGGGAGATATTTTGTGGGTGGGAGACAACTTGTGGCGATTGCTAGCAGCTAAACGGTGATCGCGTACATGAGTGCAAAATTACGAATAACATGAAATGGAACGCCAAGCCATAATCTGGTCCTTCACGGCGACGTATGAAGTTAAATGTAGAGGCCATGAAAGACTTTCGCAAGTTAGTTTGGAAACTCTCCACAACGCTGCCAAACTCTTCTAGTTTCCTTATGTTATAAGTGTGTTTTATTTTAAAAAAATCAGTGTTATGCTATCTGCAGTAAGAACATGATTTACATAGTGTGACGTCTAGTTTTCTGTGAGAGGTCATGGATCAGAGCGTCTTAATGCCAGTTTACAATGTGACAGAGGTCGAAGACGTGGCATAAAAAAGGAAATGTTTGGTAGTGTAGAAAACGCGCTAGAAAACAGTGTTTCAAACAACTAAACGGGGCCACAGTGGGCGTTTCTTGCGATTTACAGTGTAGTACGTGGGATAGATCATTCTCCTAGAGTAGCGGTGTTGAAACTTTAAACTACTCTCTGTGGTGTATCAATAAGGGTGTATTTAACAGGTTTGTTCAACACAGGGAGCAGTAGCAGCAGCAGTTTGAGGGGCGAAGTATACCGCTAGTGCTGCACGCTGTGCTATTCTGGGAAGCATTGCGAAATCTCTCTTTCTCTATCTCCCTCTCTCTGTCTCTGACTCTCCCTCCGCACTGGACCCCAAACGAGCTTTGCGTCAACGTGCGAGTAATGGCGTCTATGTGAGTTCTATATTGGATGAAGTTATTTAAGCTTCTATAGTCGTTAATTTTTGTCTGCTGGGAGGGGGAGGAGGGAGTAGAGGATAACGATGATAGGATGTTGGGCTTATGATCAAGTTATTTGAGCTTCTATAGTCGTTAACTTTTGTCTGCTGGAGGGGGGAGGGGAGTAGAGAATAACGATGATGGGCGTATAGATTTGAATGGACGTGGATCTGTAGTACTTGTATGTCGTTTGGGAACGCACCACAATGAGCGCAGTTCCGCCGAATACTCAAAAAACTGTCCTGTCGCAGGAACTCAGCTCGCTCTGTTTCTAGATGGGATGAAGAAGGTGGTGGATATGGCTTTGTCCGACTTCTGCTCAGTCCCGACTTAAAATGGTATGATCACATGCGCAAAGCTGTATAAATTGGAGCAGTTGCGAGATGTGTAGGGACTGACTAAGACCATGTTGGATTTTTACTGTAGCAGATACGAGAAATGTGACTTGTTTCGAGATACGATTCACTTGTGGCTGTGATCCTTCTCAATGATTCATTGCCTTTAACTCAGTGGATATATAACGGAACATCTCACATGGTATCGAGACAGAATACGTTACGCATACTGGATAAATATCTAGCGGCGTGAGGGAGTTGCAAATACCTGTCACATACTGCGTTCCTTAGCCGAATGACTTTCAGAATTCATTGGGCAGGTGTGTGATACGTCCGCATTTGAGGATCAGGTTTATAATGTATACCTGTTTGTGTAAAGGAAATGTCTATGTGCTGTTGTATGGGGGTGTGTGGATTTGACTCGGAGTACTGTGATAGCAAAGCTACGGAAGGCATAGGTATTTCCAGAACCACAGCGTTCGACAGAGTGTATTTCCAATACTTCGCTCATTGCCGAATACCATTCAGTTGGGACCTAGATCGTAAGATTTAATTGGAAGTGTAATGATAGAAGAAATATATGAGGCGTTTTCTAGAATGTGTTCGTGTATGTAAAGTCTGTGGTGGTATGATTCACGTTCCCACGTTAATGGTAGCGGCTTTCCGAATGCAGAGGCCTGTTGGAGTGTAGGAATGTATAATAGTAAACTTCACCATGTTCTAGACGACCAAACAGCGAACTAAATATGTGCTGGGCTGCTTTCGTGATCAAGTGTAACTTTGAGAAGACGGCGCGTTTGCTGTGGAGCGTTATTACCTCCTAAGTAAATTGTTCGGTCGACTGATTCTGCACATTTAATGACTTTATTTAGTTGAGGGAATATGGACTGTGGTGTGTTGGACACGCGTTTGCGTGTTCTCAAGTCGTGGATACGACCGTAGTTGGTTTGTAGAGAATATTGGTCATCTCGGATCTGTTAGATGATCGAGTTCGGTATTCGAGACTGCGAATATCAGTTTACTCTACTCGTTTGTAGTTAGTGATTGATTTACAGCACGCTACACATGGCTAAAGTTTGGTGTTTGTGGAGAAACAATTTACAATGTATATGTTGTGCATTATGTTGCGTTAGCGTTCGGGAGGTTAGTGCGGTCTTCTTGATAACGAGAAGTACAGCGAAAATTGACGGTACTAGGTGAAATATTCCCTGGTTGGAGATCGGTTTGACGGTCCAATATTCTTGCGAGTATCGTTTGTATTTAATGACCTGTACACAACTTTGCGATATTTAGTTGTCTGTGAAAAATGGTGTTCAGTGTAAAATAGCTTATTACCATTGAGTGTAGCGTCCGTAGAAAGAAACAGGTTGGCGCTGTATATATTAAGGGAACTGCCCTTGCAAATTAGCAATCTTTGCAAAATAACGAGAGAGAGCCCCAGGAAGAAAAAGGTGGATGGAGCTTCGATAGCGACGGCGTTAGTAATTCGACTGGTAAATTCGATAAGAGCTAATGAGAGGGCAAGATTGATTGTGGTGGGCTACAGGAGCGGTGAGAACATTTGCATATGTTGCGAACAGGAAGACTATCACGTTATGTTCGGGAGAAAGACTGGATTAGGCGATATTTTGGTAAGCAGGTTCTGTTATAGGAAGAGTTTCCGTATATACAAGCTGAGGCATGAAGAAAGCAAGCGTTAACTATTTCTGGGACACTATACAGTTCCAGAGAGGTCGACTTGGCTCTTATTTTTTGCAAAGAGATGTGACGTAAGAATAATGTTGAGATCGTTTTATAAGGCGAGTCGTCACACAGACGTATCGCGGCGAGGCGAGAGCCCTGCTAGGCAGTTAAGTATGGTTAAACGTGTGTGTGTGTGTGTGTGTGTGTGTGTGTGTGTGTGTGTGTGTGTGTGTGTGTGTGTGTCAACACGCCCTGCCGTCAACAACAGAGACAAGCGGCACCTGGAGATGCCTCGAATATGAGACTGGTGTGAGCGCTGCTTCGAATTCCACTTTCACCAGTGTTCGGTAGCCGCTTCCAAGAAGGTGCGACGAGGCATGTGGGGCCCGAGCTGTGGCTGCCTCACTCCACGGGGGTTGTGGCGCACGGTGAAGTGTCAGTCAATCGTCACTTATGGTCCATTAGAATCGCTGTGGGGGGGGAGGGGGGAAATCAGGTTCTGCTATTGTGGAATGCAATTGTGAAGCGTCTTCGCCGGACAGCAGTTAGAGCGAGGGTAGCGAGGAAGGCCGAAAGCGTGTCGCTCTGCTTGGAGTGCGCATTGTGTAAATAAATGCCCAGTCATTAATGGCGCCTACATATAACTTTGGCCTACGTTTGGCTGCAGCTCGCCGCTGCACCCCCACCCGATCACCTCAGCATATGTGTGTAGGTGAACACATATTTGAATACGAATTTCTCAGGTGTTACGTATAAATCGGAGGTGCCGCCACCTCATGCTTGTGGAACCTGAGCAGCGGCAGTGACATCTGCGATATACGTCACTTATCGCTACCTCCTCTGTACTCAATGGACAGGTTGTTGTGGACTGTGCTTGCGCACGTTGATATCTTTATTTCGGAAGCAGGTCTGTAGGCCTTCATATGCACTGTTTGAATAGTTAGGAGTACTTAGCGCGTCTTCACATCATTGTGCAGTATTATTTAGGAGCAGTTTGCAGGTCTGCACTGAATTTTTTTCCGAAAATTAGGATGTGTTTGGCTATTTGGACATAAATGGCTATTTGGATGTTAGTGTTTTGCACTTTTTATGAACGGTTCGCATGTCTGTAGGCTGTGCGATGTGTTATTTTTAACTGTTTACAATTAGGAAGCCTGTGTGTAGAGCGTTAAAAATGATATGTAGGAGTGGTTTGCAGATTTGTATGGTGTGGAACATGTCAGTGTGTGTGTTCTGTGATACTTATAATGCTTCCCTAAATAAAGTACATTCGTTCCTCCATCCATGGGCCTAGTGCAGGCTGAGTCCTTTAAACAGAAACCCGTAGGAAGAGGTTGCGTCCTGGGTCTTAGGTTAGTGGTGATGAGCTTCGAATGCATAATTTTCTTATGTTGGTGGCGATGCACAAGTGACCTTTCTTTACTGGCAGAATTCAAACTCGGACCTGGTTCCTAGGAAAAGGTAGTAGCTCAAATTAGATAGTTGAATGGCTTTTCATACTTTCATTTAATTTACATGAAATTGTAAATTAAATTATTTAATATAATTAAAATTGAAATGAAATACATATGCAATTGATGGCTTAGATGCGCGATGTAGGTGTTAGCATATTTAGAGAAGACTATGTCCGGAGCGTGTATGGACGTGGCGATCGAGGGTGTGTGGCATAACCATTTGGATGCCCGCGGGACGGCGGTTATAACACAAGTGCGTTAGAGAGAGAGAGAGAGAGCTGACGATCTTGAATTAGTTAACTTAGCGAGAGCGTTCTTTGTCGTGCACGCCCCTTGGTGGCCCGGCGGTTGTGTGACGCCAAGCGTGTTCTTTGTCTGCCAAGAAACCACGTGCTGGATCGCTGACCGATCGTTGTGACGTTGGGGAAGATTCCACTCTCGGGGGAACAATTTAGGAGTGAAACGTGTAGGAGGGACGAATACACGTGGTGAACGGACAACCTACCGTTGTGACGACAGAATCGACAGGTTCGAACGAGCAAAACGTGTTTACGCCCCTGGACCCATGCGCTCAGAGCAGGCACTGGACCAGAGGCATGTGTGCGGGCGACTGCTGACTGGTGGCGCCTGGAGTAGCCTCCTCTGCTGGCTACGATTTGAACTAAGTCAGTTGAAGTCTGGACCTAGCGGCGAAGATGTGTATTAAGTCTGTTGGAGAACAAGTGATGATGGTACTGCTTGAAATAAAGACTTCTGTCCTGTTTCCTTACAAAATCAGAGGGTGTGAATTACATTAGTGTAACTGCATTTTATTATTTGATGCGATTTTGATAGGTTTGCAGTGAAAAACCATAAGTGCCAGTTAAAGTTCGTAGGGTGTGGACTATTTTGTATGTGTGATTAATTATGCTGTTGGAGTTTGAACTTGTGACAGATTTTTGTTATGGATGTAACACAAATGGCTTTCTTCCCACCGAAATCATACATTTTGAATAAATAATAAATGATAATCAATAGAAGTACAAATTTCGAGACATTATCGTGGTGTAATTTGAATTTGGCGCAATTTTCTAGTGGAGGTAAGCCAGAATAATAAATGTTAATAGATGATAATAAATGATAATAAGTAATGATAAACGATAATGAGTAATAATGAAGACAAGTTCGGTTTTACAGCCATTATCCTGTTGGAATTTGAATTTGGCGCCAATTTTTTCTGGAGGGTTAGGTTATTGCACATAGCACAATTTACCTTTTTTCCCTGTACTGTATCCCCCACATTCATCTCAATGATGGAACATACGGCAAGGGTTTGACAACGACAGCTCAACAAAGACCGAATGTACAAGAGCATTTAAGGTCATAAAGGTAGTTGGGTGGATGTGGTCAAATTGGCTTTATTTCCGACAAAATCCGCCTTCTTGAATGACGTCACTGCGGCGCTCCCTTGTGCCTGAGATATGAACTAAGTCAGCTGGACTGCATACACATGTGCATGATATAAATAATAATAAATGATAGTGATTTACATCAAATGATAATAACTAATAATAAATTATAATTAATGATAACAAATGATAATAAATGATAATGAATAATAATAAAGACAAGTGCAGTGTAGCATCCATTATCCTGTTGGAATTTGAATTTTGCGCCAATTTTTTCGGAAGGGTCAGGTTAGTGGACGTAGCCGAATTGACCAACTTTCCCATCAAAATTCAGATTTCCGCCATTTTTCTGGGGGTTAGGTTAGTGGACATACCCCAATTTACCTATTTTGCCGCCAAAATCCGCCACCTTGATTGACTTCATGCACTGTTGCCATGTCTACACGCCGCCATCTTGGATAACGGCATCGCCGCCATCTTGAATAAATTTGGCAAAAATGCAGAGTGGAACAGAACGAAGGTAATCTCACTACTCATGTTGCCAGCGATGTGGAATGCATTATACTGTTAGCAGAGCCTGTTCTGTTGATGTTGCGAATGGAGCGGTCTACTGCCTGTCGAATCTGTGGAACAGTTCTGACACTAATGCCACGAAGCCACAACTGAAACGCCAATCCAACGAATGGTATCATTATGGATCGCTGCGAAAGTCGAAAGTGCGTCAGAGCCCCAGTATGCTGAAAGTTATGGTGATTCTTTAGTACGACTGTGATGGTGTTACCCTTACGCATTACGTTCCTTCAGGGCAGGCCGTCAATACATAATATTACTGTTCGTTTTTGGAGGATCACATGCGACCAGATTTGTGGAAGAAACGGCGACACTTTTGCGCAGCCCACCCATCATTTTGCACGGCAATGCGCGGGCGTATACAGTGCAAGCTGTGGCTGCTCTGTTCGTTCGATGTGACTGGGAAGTACTGTACCATCCACCATATTCCCCGGACTCAAGTCCTTATGACACTGATTTAATTCGGAAGGTCAAGGAACCACTTCGCGACACGCGCTTATGAACTGTTCCAGAGATTCGACAGGCAGTAGAACGTTCGATTCGCACCATCAATAGAACAGCATCTGCGCAATCAGCTATCATGGTGATAAGAAAGAAGCATATAAAAACTAGGTTGCTCTCATATTACAGGAGAGAGAAAACCAATAAAGCTTATGTGCCCAAAACTAATTGGCCAACAGTAACTCATATCAATAGTCAATAAATAATATTTTTTAAATGAAAGAAAATCCAAACACTCTTACTTCTAACATGTTTTGCAGTAACAGGGTAGCCAAAAGTAACGAATCGAGCAGCTATTACTAATGTAAACTCCGCTATTTGAAACAGCTAAGCAACCGAATCTCTGATGTCAAACTCGATTTACCAGGCTGCCCGTGAAGACAGCAGTGGAAAAGTACATATTTAACGTAGCAGAATTTACCATAGAAAATCTCAGGGCGTTCAACAAACAACCCACCAAAATGTTTTACAAATACTTAACTAAAATGATTACAGTTGAAAGACACTCTGATTGAGTTAGATTTCGCTGTATTGAAAAGAAAAGAACAGCAGACAGTCCAACCCTCAGAATGGCCCACGGTAAGCCACTCGAAATACGAACAACTCAAACAGGCAGTTCTCATTAACGTAATTAATAAAAAGTTGCGACTGAAGTCTGTAATGAGACAGAGTTGCTACCCCTAAGGTGAACTTCAGTTTCTTCGAAGCGAACCCCCATAAACAGCAAACTCAGCATACCTGCAGGGAAGGAGAAACTAGTCGCAGCCTTACTACTTCAACAAAAGAATGCGCAGAAGTCATACAAAGGGTCTCACCAAAATATTAGATCAATCGGTAGTGAGGTGACACTCAGAATCTCCACAAGCTCCGTACAGGCAAACGTCTGAGCAAAAGTGTTCTGTTTCACGAGAGCACTTTTGCTCATACGTTTTGATCTATGGTGTGATTACATGTATTACATCTAAGTTTTCGTTCTTATCAAGATTCCGCTAGTGAAGTCGAACCCTTGGTCAACTGAGAAAATTTTGTGCAACAGAAGTGGCTGTATATACCTCCTGTAGTTGGATTTTAACTATTTTTAGTGTGACCTGAAAGGGTTTTCCGTCACTGGCAGGCCGGCGGAATCAGGTCGTTGCAAGACGGAGATGATGGGTTGATGTATCGCTAATCCACGTAAAGTACGCCGCTGTCCTACTTTACTAGGCGGGCTTAAGGCCTAGAGACTTACGCGGATTATCTCCACCATCTACTAAGTTAAGAAAGTTGTCGATGCTTTGGCAGGAACAAGCACACTGTTGACGCGTGGTGATAGCGCGTGTAGAGAGTGATCAATGAGACTGTCAGCAATCCACCGCCTGAGGGTGAGGGAATCACATGCTTGAATGATTTTATAGCTAAATGTACTCTGATACTCCGAGATGAATAGCTTGACGCAGGAGAGGAATTGGTGGCAGGCTGCAATAAAACAGTCAGAAGACTGAAGACTTACAAAAAAAGAACTGAAATTCTACGTCTTACGCAATCTACTGTAATATCCCCGTCACTATGTTTTAGCCACAAGATGTGAAAATGAACTAAGTGTACAAACTTCAACAAATATTATCGATACTACTTATGAGAAAGTCTGTATCGTGTAAAAATGACGAAAATTATTTCATTATTTCTGTAATAATTTAATTTCTGTGTGAATTAAAACTATTATCAGAGAACTACGTTCATAGACAACGACAGTTATAATTTTTTTGGTTATCTGCGATAATTGTGGTTCAGTTGTCTTTCCTGTGCTGACCGATGAACTGTTGCGACGTGAGACGTGTGATGTCTGTAAAGAGAAAACCTGTATTTATATTGTTAATTATTATTTGAAAAATAGAATCGCTGTTGTCTAGACGTGGATTTGTATTTCAATTGTAAGCCAATCTAATTAATGTTTTTAAGTGTTCATTTTCAGCTCCGCCATTAGGAGCGCAGCCATTAACGCTAGTAACTTACAGCCGAGTTTCCTAGTTGCTGGTATAAAAAATATGAAACATTTTTCATTAACAATAATTTTAAATGCTAAAGAATAGAGGACAAAAGGCATAAAGAGTTTTATCTGCATATATTAACTTGATATAAAATGTATCGAGAATAACAACAGACAAATTGACTATCGTCTGTCTGTCGCCACCTTAGCAAAAATATTTCCGCGGCAGTTTTGAATTGAGAATTTTAACAAACATAAATGTTGATAGATATAAATGAATGGAAATAAATGGGCACCGATGGTCCCGAACCTACTTTAAAAAACAGAATTCAACTCAGATTGAATCTTTAAAAGTAGTGCGCAGAGCTCCTTACATAATATCAGTTTCTTATTTGCCTGGTGTATGAAGCGTAGTTATTTCGGAAGATTTACATGAAATATTTTAATAGGATACATACGTCAGTGTTGGGCGCGGGTAGTATTTTGTGACTAAATGTTCCTCTTGGCAGAGAAAAGTGCTTCCATCTTAAGTAACAGTTGTGTAAAATCTGATAAATGAAATGCAGTTTAGCGCCACTCACACGACTTTTCAGACATTTCTACACAACGTTAAGTGGAGCTTTCTTTAGCAGAGTGACAAATATTAGCTGGAATAATCATTTTTGGACATAAATCGAATTGTTACGCTGATAATAGGTAACTGGTTTTATATTTTTTTTGCTCTACCTGAAATATCATTTATAAGTAATTAAAGTCACGAAATACTATAAACCAGTTCCGCCACACTAGTAATTTTGTAATTTCCACCCTTCTTTCTTCCAGTCGCAAATGTCACACAGGAAGAACGATCGCTGTTAAGCCTGCTTCTGAGCTCGAAACATTCACGGTCTTTCTCAAGATATACGTACATCTCTTGGAATATAAGAGTAAACCACAGCGTAATAGAGAACGTCCTTTTTTTTTAGTTTGTCTGGCTTTGCTTGAGCTTCTAGTTGTTACTTTCGTATTTCCTGTACCAGTACCACAGAAAGACCGTAGATACTGATGTTGAACGGGTGTTTCCTTTCTGTGCGTGAGAGGAAACGTGTTACTGATGCAGTTACTTAATGTTTCTTCTTGGAATTTTCATGTGGGAGACTGAATCTTCATATGGTCCATTGAATACTAGCCAGCGGATAACGTCTATTTAACTTAATTTATGGACACGTGCAAAGTAATTTCTGCCTCATGGTTGTTTTGTTTTTCAGAATTATAGCGACATCTTCTCCCTCACTTACCAGGGACTGTCTGTCTTAAGTTGATGCCGGGCCCTGGGAATTCAGATTACTCCAACAGACTGTGCACCCGCCTCTCTTCAGCAACCTCTCGGAGCACTTGAGAGTAACTTTTGTGCCAGAAATGTTGTATTAGAAAATAATTCCAAGTAATTAATACAGCTGGGCAGCCTGAAGCATCTCGTACATATTGTTCAACAAAACACCTTAAAGTAGGCTGACAGTCTCTGATTAGTTGTCAAAACGTCCTCGGTCCCGGGTTTGAAACACGCCATCTCTTAAATTTCGCATAACAATAAACATAAATGACAAATTTTGAATAAAAATCATCAGCAATGGCGGCCGAAGACTTCCGGCGTAAGAAGTCGCCTTCATTCAGCCAACGCGCTTGTCAAAGTGGGCTGATAAACTCACATATGTTCGGGGCACTCTCTTGCCTTTGGGATGGGATACTGTGCATAAAGGCGGAAGAATCAGCCATGATCGACTGCATGAGAATGCAGAAAGTAGTAGAAATCACTACACCGACGACACACAAAATATGTGGCATGTAACTGAAAAATAGTGCCACGATGATCTATCCACTGGCAAAAGATTCGATACTAGCCCCGTTCGTATCGACTGGAGGGAACTGCCAATGGAAAGGTGACCATGAGAAAAAGAGTCAATATCCTACGACAGGATAACGTTCTAGAGTAGGCGCCTGGAATGTCAGACATTTCACTGTCGTAGAGAAGCTAGAAAAGCTAAAAGGGAAATTCTGAGGCTCAGTCTACACCAGAGAAGTGAAATGCAAGGATTACAAGGATTACTGCTCAGATTAGTATAGCGTAGTATCAACAGTACCACGAAATGGTACAATGAGAGTAGAATTCGTTATGCGTAGGAAGGTAAGACAGAGAATGGTTAATGAGAACTATTCAGTGATAGGGTTAGTTTCAAAAGAGAGCGTACTAACACCGACAATGATACTTCAGGTATACGTGCCAACATCGCAAGCTAAAGATGAAAAGACGGAGAAAGTATATGAGGACATTGAACGGTTCAGTATATAAATCGAGATGATAGTAATGGAGAACTGGAACAGAGTTGTAGGTGAACAAGACAGGGTTATGGGCGAATATGGGCTTGATAGTAGAAATGAGGAGAAAGACTAATTGAATTCTGCAATACATTCCAGTTAGTGGTAGCGAATACTCTGTTCATTAATCAAAAGAGGAGGAGGTATCCTTGGAAAAGAGCTGGCAATACTGGAAGATTTCAGGTAGATTTCATCATTGTCAGGCAGAGACTCCGAAATCAAATATTTGATTTTAAGGCGTACCACGGAATATATATAAACTCAGATCTCAATTTAGTAGTGATGAAGAGTACGCTGAAGTTTACGAGATCGGTCAGGTAGAATCAAAGCTCAAGGAAGTTGGATACAAAAGTGAAATGGAATAAAGAGGTATGCTTGAAGTTCTCTCAGAATACAGATACTGAAAAAAGGAATAGGCCAATAGGACGTTCAGTTGAAGATGACTGTACATCTCTCAGAAGGACAATCACAGAAGTTGGAAAGATAAGCATAGGTACCATGAAGATACCTGCGAAAAAACCACGGCTAACAGAAGAAATAAATCAATTGATTGACGAAAGGAGGAAGTACAAAGATGTTCCGGAAAATTCTGGCGTACAGAACTACAGTTCACTTAGGAATGAAATAAAAAGGAAGTACACGGAACCTAAGGCGGAAAACGAAGAAATCGAAAAGCAAGCACTTTCAGGAGGACTGAGTTAGCATATAGAAAAGTAGAAATAGCCTTCGGTGAAATCAAACGGAAAGGTTGTAATATAAGAGTGCAATGAGAATTCCAATGGTAAATGCAGAGGAGACAGCGGATAGATGAAAATAATACAGTGAATGCCTCCATGCAGGGGAAGACTTGTCTGACGACATAAAGACGTAAAAACAGCAGCCGATGTAGAAGAGATATGAGATCCAATATTTGAATCAGACTTCAAAAGAGTTTTGGGAGACTTACGCTCGAATAAGGTACAAGGTATGGATAATATTCCATCAGAATTTCTAAAGTCGTCGGAGGAAGTGGCAATAAAACGACTCTTTAGTTTGGTGTGTAGAATGTATTAGCCTGGCGATATACCATTAGACTTCAGGAAAAACATCGTCCACACAAATCTGAAATTTAAAAGAGCCCGAAAATGCGCCAATTATTACACAATCAGCTTAACAGCTAATTGATGCTGTGTTAAATGACGATCAGTTTGGCTTTAGGAAAGCTAAAGGCGCCAGAGAGGCAATTCTAAAGTTGCGGTTGATAGTAGAAGCATGACTAAAGAAAAATCAATACACACTCTTAGGATTTGTCGACATGGAAAAAGCGTTCGATTATGTTAAATGGTGGAAGATCCTTGAAGTTCGGAGAAAATTGGGGTAAGCTATAGCGAAAGACGGGTAATGTATAATATGAACAAGACTCAAGAGGGAACAATAGGAAAGGAAGATCAAGAACGTATTTCTCTAGTTAGAAAGGATGTAAGACAGGCTCAAAAATGGTTTAAATGGGTCTAAGCACTGTGGGACTTAACATCGGAGGTCATCAATCCTCTAGACTTAGTACTACATGAACCTAACTAATCTATGGACATCACACACATCCATGCCCGAATCAGGATTCGAACCTGCGACCGTAGCAGCAGCGCGCTTACGGACTGAAGCGCCTAGAACCGCTCGGCCACCGCGGCCTGCTTGTAAGACAGGGATGCGGGCTTTCGCCTCTATTGTTTATTCGTCCAAGAAGCAAAGGCTGAAATAAACGAAAGGTTCAAGAATGAGACAAAAATTCAAGGTTACAGGATATAAATGGCAAGATTCGTTTATGATACTGCTATCCTCTGTGAAAGTGAAGAGAAATGCGAACAGCAGAAAACTTGTCAGGCTTGGTGAACACGAAGGAGATGGAGTTGAAGAATTCTTCTACCCAGACAGTAAATTAACCCATGATGGTTGGAGCAAGGAGGATATAAAAAGCAGACTGAGACCGGTGAAAAGGGCATTCCTGGGTTGCTATCAAACTTAGGCATCAATTTGAGGAAGGAATTTCTGAGAATCAACTTTTGGAGCACAGTATTATATGGCAATGAAACGTGGACCGTGGGAAAACCGAAAGAGAACACAATCTAAGCATTTGGGATATGGTGTTACCGAAAAATGTTGAAGATTTAGTCGACTGATAGGGTTCGAAACGTGGGGGTCTTCCGCGGAGTCGGCGAGGATAGGAATATTTGGAAAACACTGACAAGAAGAAGGCAAAGAAACAGAACATTGAGAACAACAATGGAAACAGGTTACAGCCAAAAGATACTGAATAAATAAATTTCCGTAATACATGTGTCCAAGTAACGTCTTTAAGTGATTAACATTGAGAGATCACAGATTAATCGAAGCGCGACTTACAGCATTGCGAATGTGAAATTATGGTACATTAATAACCGGTGTAGCTGCCTGAAAGTTGACTGCAAGCATACCAGCGTGCATGCATTTTGTTGTACAGATGCTGGACGTCAGTTTGTGGGATAGAGTTCCATGCCTCTTACCTTACGTATGTCAATGCAGGGACACTTAACGGTGTTTGAGAATGAGCTGGACTTGTTTCACAGTGTTGTTAAATATGTTCTAGATTGGAGACAGATCTACCGATCGAGCACGCCAAGGCAACATGTTGAAACGCTGTATAACAGCGGCATGTTTCCTACTGGAGAACACCCCCTGATCGCTGTTCGTGAAGCGCGGCACAGCGGGTCGAATCATCGGATTGACGTACATAACTGCTGTCAGGGTGCACGGTATACCCACGAAAGCGTTCCTGCTTTCATAAGAAATAGTGCACCAGACCGTAACTCCAGGTTTAGGTCCAGTGTCTAGCGAGCTGACAGGGTGGTTATAGGACCTCAAATGGCCTCCTCCTAACCAATACATGGCCAGCATTCGCACCTATGCTGAACCATGTTTCATCAGCTCCAATGAGCTCTCAGTTCACACCACTCAACTCGCAGATGGTGATAGTTTTGGGTCAGTGGAATGCATGCTAGAGGGCGTCTGCCTCAGCGCTTTCCTTGGAAAACCTACACTACTGGCCATTAAAATAGCTGCATCAAGAAGAAATGCAGATGATTAACGGGTATTCATTGGACAAATATATTATACTAGAACTGACATGTGATTATATTTTCACGCAATTTGGTTGCATAGATCCTGGCAATCAGTACCCAGAACAACTAAATCTGGCCGTAATAACGGCCTTGTTACGCCTGGGCATTGAGTCAAACAGAGCTTGGATGGAGTGTACAGGTACAGCTGGCCATGCAGCTTCAACACGATACCACAGTTCATTAAGAGTAGTGACTGGCGTATTGTGACGAACCAGTTGCTCGGCCACCATTGACCAGACGTTTTCAATTGGTGAGAGATCTGGAGAATGTGCTGCCCAGGGCAGCAGTCGAACATTTTCTGTATCCAGAAAGGCCCGTACAGGACCTTCAACATGTGGTCGCGCATTATCTTGCTGAAATGTAGGGTTTCGCAGGGATCGAATGAAGGGCAGAGCCAGAGCACGTAACACATCTGAAATGTAACGTCCACTGTTCAAAGTTCCGTCAATGTGTACAAGAGGTGACCGAAACGTGTAACCAGTGGCACCCCATATCATCACACAGAGTGATACGTCAGTATGGTGATGACGAATATACGCTACCAATGTGCGTTCACCGCGATGTCGCCAAACACGGATGCGACCATCATGTTGCTGTAAACATATCCGGGATTCATCCGAAAAATTAACGTTATGCCATTCGTGCACCCAGGTTCGTCGTTGAGTACGACATCGCAAGTGCTCCTGCCTTTGATGCAGCGTCAAGGGTACCGCAGCCATGAACTCCGAGCTGCTGCAAACGTCGTCGAACTGATCGTGCAGATGGTTGTTGTCTTGCAAACGTCCCCATTTGTTCACTCAGGGATCGAGACGTGGCTGCACGATCAGTAACAGCCATGCGGATAAAATGTCAGTCATCTCGACTGCTATTGATAAGAGGCCGTTGGGATCCAGCACGGTGGTCCGTATTACCCTCCTGAACCCACCGAAGCCGTATTGTGCTAACAGTCATTGGATCTCGACCAACGCGAGCAGCAATGTCGTGATACGATAAACAGCAATGGCGATAGGCTACAATCCAACCTTTATCAAAGTCGGAAACGTTATGGTACGCATTTCTCCTCCTTACACGAGGCATCACAACGTTTCACCAGGAACCCCGGTCAACTGCGGTTTGTGTATGAGAAATAGGTTGCAAACTTTCCTCATGCCAGCATGTTGTAGGTGTCGTCACCGGCGCCAACCTTGTGTGAATGCTGTGAAAAGCTAATCATTACGCGTCTGTAGCACATCATCTTCATGGTGTAGCAACTTTAATGGACAGTAGTCTATTTATAACAGTTCGTCGTCTCACTGTACTGCTAACTGCTGTCCAGATTGCTACTGCAGGTGCAGCAGAATGCGCCATTCATATGGCGAGTGCGATGGTCTTCCCTCTCCATACGGCCACATGACTGTTCCGAGTCCGGCCTCCGAGCGACCGTAAATTCTCGTCACTGCCACTGCCAGCATTCATGTGCGGGGTCTACATTCCTGTCAAGTGTTTCTGCAGTCTCGCAGAAGGGACATCCAGCTTCTCGTAGCCTTGCGACAAGCCCTCGTTCAAACTCAGTGATGTGTTGTTAATAGCGTCTTTATCGCCTCAAAGGCATTCTTGACTACCATCAAATCATTACGTCCAGTCTGAAAGGTATTTAAGTCTCACGACCGTTGCAGCACGACTTCCGCAACGCGTTCGATATAGTTCCCCACAGTCGTTTTATGAACAAAGTAAGAGCATACGGACTATCAGACCAATTGTGTGGTTGGATTGAAGAGTTCCTAGATAACAGAACGCACCATGTCATTCTCAATGGAGAGAAGTCAGGTGTGCCGCAGGGGAGTGTCGTGCGACCGTTGCTATTCACAGTATATATAAATGACCTTGTGGATGACATTGGAATTTCACTGAGGCTCTTTGCGAATGATGCCTTAGTATATCGAGAGTTTGTAACAATGGAAAATTGTACTGAAATGCAGGAGGGTCTGTAACGAATTGACGCATGGTGCGGGGAATGGAAATTGAATCTCAATGTAGACAAGTGTAATGTGCTGCGAATACACACGAAGAAAGATCCTTTATCATTTAGCTACAATATAGCAGGTCAGCAGCTGGAAGCAGTTAATTCCATAAATTATCTGGGAGTAGGCATCAGGAGTGATTTAAAAAGATATGATCATATAAAGTTGATCGTCGCTAAAGCAGATGCCAGACAGATTCTTTGGAAGAATCCTAAGGAAATGCAATCCGAAAACAGAAGAAGTAGGTTGCAGTACACCCAGATAGGGTTGATAGTAGATATAGAGAAGATCCAACGTAGAGCATCGCCCTTCGTTACTGGATCATTTAGTAATCGTGGAAGCGTTACGGAGATGATAGATAAACTCCAGTGGAAGGTTCTGCAGGTGACACGCTCAGTAGCTCGGTGCGGGCTTTCGTTGAAGTTTCGAGAACATACTTTCACCGATGAGTCAGGCAGTATATTGCTCCCTCCTATGTATATCTCGCTAAGAGACCATGAGATAAAATCAAAGACATTAGAGGCCACACAGACACGTATCGACAATCTTTCTTGCCACGAACAATACGGGACTCGAATAGAAGGGAGAACCGACAGAGGTACACAAAGTACCCTCCGCCACACACCGTCAGGTGGTTTGCGGAGTATGGATGTAGATGTAGATGTATTTAAAGCCAACCTGATATGCATCCTCATAGTGGCGCTACGGGTGCCACTCTTAGGCTACCGGCGCGAAATTTGAATAGAGGTCGTTTTTCAAATGTATGAACATGGCTACAAGCTTTAATTTATGTCGCACAACCCCTTCTTGGTTGGTGTTGCGATTTTTTTCGTCAGTTCAATTTTTAATCAGACGTCTTACGTACGTGAGACTGGAGAGAGCAGGGGATACATGACAGAAACACAAGAAACGAACATACGGAAGATGAAAGTGACGTGATTGTGTAATGGAAGGAACAAGGAGCGTAACCGGAGAAGATGGGAGCGTGTTCTTTACTGTTTGACAGAGGAAAACCTGGCCGCATACGTTAATATCTGCAGAAATGCGAGGAGACTATAGAAGGAAATGCTCTAGCTTTTTCTTAAAAGCGGCAGGCAATTGAATTGGGCTCATTGCGCCGGATAGCTTATTATATTGGTTGATAGAGGTAACACAGGAGTTCGAGAATCGTTTTAGTTTAGGGTGAGTGCAGTAAGAATTAAATCCCAACTATAACGGTACTTTGCTGGCAGCCGTGTCAATTAGCATCATATTAATTAAAATCGGAGAAGAATTAAAAGGGGAAAGTGATACGAAACTTTAATAACTGCACAGTATTACTAAGAAGCAAAGTAGTGAAAAAGTAATAAAAAGCAAAGTAGCAAAGACCAAGCGGGACAGAAAGATATAGGGGCGCGTTTGTTTTTTAATACATATAAAAGAACATGTAACACATTATTCAGCTCTCAGCCTTCAGTTATCGCGATCAGGCTAATCGATGAAAAAGTGCTACGCGACTGCGAAATTCGTTAAGGAGATTATTTAAAGACTCTCCAAGCACGTTTAAAATACATTACGTGTGACGAAGTGATCAGAGACGTTTATTGTCGGGTGAAGTGAAAATGATTCCGACATCATAATTCGAACTTTGTGTTAGCTGGGAAAATACTCTTGGGAAACTATTACGGTTGTGGAACCCACGAAAGTTGTGCGCAACGGGAAGTTACAGTTTGCGTAATTCTGCATTTTACAAAATGGTGAAACGCGTGTTCGCGGAACATTAATAGAATCTTATCCTTGGACGGTTGCGGAGGTAACTGATACAAATAACGTGCCAGCATAAAAAATAGTTCCCTTATTAACTAGCAGATATTAATTAACGGGGACCTAAAATACTGAAAAAGAAGGATAGGATTATAACCTCCAATCCCGATTCATATTTCATATTTAATTAGTGAAAAGAGAAGTGTTAATAAACAAACTACATTTCAATTTTATCCACGGTTTTGGCTTTATTACGTAGATAAACAATATCTGTGGAAGTTGTATGCAACGTATAGTCATAATATTTAGCCAACCAATACTGTAAGACACCAAAAATGTAAATGCATGAAATTGTTCTTACAGTAGATGTATAATGTGTGAGTGTGAGGAACTATATTGAGAAACTGAACATCGATTACGTACTTGCATGTTTATCTGCGAAAATGGTCCCTGTCGGTACATCAGCATAGAGTTAGAATACAATCGCTGGAAGATTGCAAACCATTCAGATTAATCGAACATTTAAATACGCATAATGCTGATACCACCGGGATGTGTTCTTTCTCCTCACCCCCGTGGCAGTAATTGAATTAAGAGTCAGCCAGGAAATACGTTTAAACCAACTGACGACCACTGAGCTAGCGTCACGAATTTGCAAACGTCCACTGCCATGTATGAAGGCGAGTGACACCACGAGTGTTAAAGTCGATCGAGGGGTGTCGTCGTGATAGTATTGAATGACATTGAGCGGTTACACAACGTTGCAAGGACGCATTTTGTACACACAGTTATTCTGTCTTTACCGTTATTTGATGAACCTGGAAGACCTTTCAGACTGGAATGTGAGTATTTTTCCTTCCTGTACTGAAGTAAAATATCGGCACCACAGTCCAGTCTGCCGTTAACTACATTCATCTGCCTGTCCGGCAGGCATTCGGGTCTTACATGAGATTCACTGCGAATCGAACAATCAGTCCGGTATGTGTATGCTGCCGCAGACAGATGGAATTTTCGGAAACCACCTGGGACGGCGCAGCAACAGAGGGAGTATTTTGTATTCTACCAACCGCGCTGCATCACTCGAAAGGACTTGATTTATTGGGAATAGCCTATTGCGCTTATTTCGTCAGATGGAAAAAAATCATTTCCTCGAATGCTGGAAATAACACCAGTCGTCTTAACCAGCACACTGGAGAAGGGCTACTACAAGGAGGCAATGCAGTGTGCGCTAAGGGCGAAATGATACCACACACAACCAATGTCAACTAATATGATCTTTCCGAAGTGCTTAACAAGAATTTCGAGGAGTACCCAGGCCTTGATTCACTGTTTATTTCTCCTGCAACTGCAAAGCAGCTATTTCTTCTGCTACAGCTAATGGAGTTACAGCGTGCCCAGTGCAGTGAGGGACGGCTGTGAGATAGGATTGTGCAATCATGTGATTTAGATGTGGCTCCCGAGAAAGGCAGCAGAAAATGTAATGAATTCTTTTTCGAAGCGCACTGCATAGCGCACTGGGTGAGTGGCCGGCTGGCCACTGAATTCTGGTGGCATGGTGCACGCCCTGTAATGCTGACGCAGATTCTCCACTGAGCGACAGTGTCTCGTCACATGAAGACACCCATACATGTGCCGACCACACTCCACTGCCGAGGAGGTCTTCCCGACCCATTCGCCTTTGTGTGGACGATTCTATAGGTGCCAAGTCTGTGGTCTGGGTGCGCCAACTTGATGGCGAACAGCGACCTCCTAGTATGAGTACTACCTCCGTTAGCGCAGGCAGCTATGGTCCGCCATACAGTCCCCATTCCCCACCCACGAGATGATTAAAAGTATCCGGACACCTGGTTGAAAATGACTTACAAGCTCGTGACGCCCTCCATCGGTAATGCCGGAATTCGGTATAGTGTTGCCCCACCATTAGCCTTGATGACAGCTTCCACTCTCGCACGCATACGTTCGGTTAGGTGCTGGAAGGTGTCTTGGGCAATAGCAGCTCATTTTTCACGAAGTACCGCACTGATGAGAGGTATCGATGTCTGTCGGTGAAGCCTGGCATGAAGTCGGCGTTCCAAAACATCGCAAAGGTGTTCTATTGGATTCAGGTCAGGGCTCTGTGCAGGCCAGTCCATTACAAGGATGTTATTGTCGTGTAACCACTCCGTCACAGGCTACGCATTATGAACAGGTACTTGATCGTTTTGAAAGATGCAGTCGCCATCCCCGAATTGCTCTTCAACAGTGGAAAGCAAGAAGGTTCTTAAGACATCAACGTAGGCCTGTGCTGTGATAATGTCTCGCAAAACAAGAAGGGGTGCAAGCCCCTCCATGAAAAACCTGACCACAACATAACACCACCGCCTCCGAATTTTACTGTCGGCACTACACACTGTGGCAGATGACGTTCACCGGGCATTCGTCATACCCACACCCTGCCATGGGATGGTCACGTTGTGTACCGTGAATCGTCACTCATCACAATGTTTTTCCACTGTTCAATCGTCCAACGTTTAAGCTCCTTACACCAAGCGTGGTGTCGTTTGGCATTTACCGGCGTGAGGGGTGGCTTATGAGCAGCCGCTCGATCATGAAATCCAAGTTTTCTCACCGCCCGTCTAACTGTCACAGTATTTGCAGTGGATCCTGATGCAGTTTGGAATTCGTGTGTGATGATCTGGACAGATGTCTGCCTATTACACTTTAAGACCCTCTTCAACTTTCGGGGGTCTCTGTCAGTCAACAGACGTGATCGGTCTGTTTGCTTTTGTGCTGTACGTGTCCCTTCGCTTTTCCAATTCACTATCACCATCGGAAACAGTGGACCTAGGGATGTTTGGGGATGTGGAAATCTCGCATACAGACGTATGACACAAGTTACACCCAGTCACCTGACCACGTTCGAAGTCCGTGAGTTCTACGGAGTGACCCATTCTGCTCTAATGACTACTGAGGCTGATATGGAGTATCTCGCAGTAGGTGGCAGTGCAATGCACCTAACATGAAAAAAGTATTTTTTTGGTCTGTCTGGATACTTTTGATCACATAGTGTACGTCGGCAAGTGGTTCGGCGAGGAAGTCGGTGCACTGGTTGGGCTGTGGATCAGGTTATGAATGGGCAGCTTAAGCTGGCAATACAGTCCCTGCGCCAGAAGCGTATCTGCTCGATGGTGGCGTCTTTACTACCGCCCCGAGCAAGGTATTCCCACTTCGGTGAAATGTCAGTCTCGCAAAGACGAGCGGAGCCTGGTGAGCATGGGGAGCGACCATCTGTCCTCTGGGCAGGAAACGGCCATGCTGCTGGAATCCACCTGAGGTGGCCAGTTGTGCCTAGACACTAAGTTGGAGCAGATCTAACGTGTAGAGCTGCTGACCAGCCATGGCCGCATACCGACTTCTGCTGTCAGGTCCAAGTGGCGTCCACTGTCACAGACCAATCGTCATGGTACGGCTAAAGGACGAGAATAATTTCGTTGTAAAACGTTCAGAACTTAACACTGAGATGACAAAAGTCATATTACACCTAAAAAAATGTCGTTTCGGAGCTCGTTTGCCAACTTTAGTGTTGAAACTCGGTACGTCATTGACTCAACAAGTCGTAGGAAGTACCCTACACAGATATTGAGGCATGCTGCCTCAGTATCAGTCCAAAATTCCGTAACTATGAAAGATTTGCTGGTGCAGGAAGTTGTGCACAAACTTGATTATGACTCATAGATGTTGGATGCGATTCATTTCAGGCAATCTGGGTGTCTAAATCATTCACTCGAATTAATCGAGAACAGCTATGGCCAAGAAATCCTTGAATGGCTGTAAAAGGTCTCCAAGCAGCAGAACATAACCATTTCCAGTCAATGATCGGTGCAGTTAGAGCAGAAGATCGAATCTGTTCGGTGTACACACAGCCCACATCATTACAGAGCCACTACCAGCTTGCACAGTGCCTTGTTGGTAACTTGAGAACGGCTTTGTGGGGTCTCCGCCACACTCAAACCCTACTATCGGCTCTTACCAACTGAAATCAGGACTCATCTGACCAAGCTACTGTTTCCCAGTGCTGTAGGGCCCAACTGATATGGTAACGAGCCCAAGGGAGACACTGCAAGTGACGTCGTGCTGTTTTCAAAGGCATTCACTTCGATCGTCTGATGCTACAGCCCATTAACACAATTTTTTGCGACACTGTCCTAACGGATACGTTGTTCTTACGTTCCACACTGATTTCTGCTGTTATTTCACTGTGTTCCTCTTCTGTTAGCACTGACAACTCTACGCAAACGCCGCTTCTCTCGGCCGTTAAATGGAGGCCGTCATCCACTGCATTGTCTGTGGTGAGAGGTAATTTTTGAAATGTGGTATTGTTGACACACTCTTGACCCTGTGGATCTCGGAATATTGAATTCCCCAACGATTTCGAAAGTGGAATGTTCTAAGCATCTTTCTCCAAGTACCATTGCACGTTCAAAGCGTGTTAACCCCCGTCGTGTGGCCATAATCACGTCGGTAACCATTCCACATGTATTACCTGAGTTCAAATGACAGCTCAGCCAATGCACTGATCTTTTATACTTTGTGTACGCGATACTACCACCATCTGTATACGTACATATCGCTGTCCCATGACTTACTGTTATCCCATTCACGCCTGCTGTCAGCCCTGCTGCAATACATCGTTCAGACTCGCACTAATATGTCCACATATGGTCGCTACGCTACAGACATATCCCGCTTACCTACTAATCCTATTGTTATAAGCGTGGTGGCAAAGGTAGGGAAAACTTCCTATGCCTTAGGCATGTGGTTGTATCTGCTGCTTGTATCTGCCTCTGCTCTTATAGACAACAACTGTCATGCAAAGAGTGAAAACTAGATGTAAACACGACAATCACATTATGAACTGGTCTACTGAGTGACTGACTACAGACATTCAAGGTTATAACATCAACATTAACTTTTTCCCAACATATAAAATATTCGAACAACTTGAGAACCGCCTTTGTTTACGACAGTGTGGAGAGCACCCTATTATTACCAAGGAAAAAACGGAATGAAAGAGCACTACGCAAACAAATTTGAATGTTTGGTAGATTGGGCTACACTCACCATGATGGAGATAAATACTGTAAACAGCTAACAATACCGAGCCGTGCACGGCTCGTGTTCGTGCCATTTATTTGTTTGCCATCCTCTATTACGGTACTGCCGCCTCGTTTTCTTATTCCATTTACTGGCGTCACTACCTTCCTGCCTTACTTGTCCGTGAGCGGCAGCAGCAGCGCGTAACGATAAGTGGAACGTAGTACCATCTCTGGAGCGAGCGATAGTATATCTGGGTCGTCGTGTGACTGGCAATCAGTTGGAGATGGACCAGCAGTGCAGTCGGGACGCAGCAGCAGTGAAGTCGGAGACGGAGGCGCGGACAGCCAGAGCTCGCCCACCGCTGGCGACACACGTGAACTGTCGGACGGAGAGAGAGTGAAGCGGGACGATCGTTGATTGGTCGTTCGGTTGGTCGTCTCATCGGCCGACGTATATTTGGTCCTGTAAGTTGGCTGTTTAGGTTTTTATACTGGTAACGCCACGTAGCGCTCTGTATGAAAATCACTGGCTGTGCTGTGTGCAGTCTGTGGCTGGTTTGCATTGTTGGATATTGTAGTGTTGGGCAGTTGGTTGTTAAAAGCGCGTAGCGTTGCGCAGTTGGAGGTGAGCCGCCAGCAGTGGTGGATGTGGGGAGAGAAATGGAGGAGTTTTGAGAGCGGATGATCTGGACGTGTGTCCCTCTGAAACAGTACATTTGTAAGAATGGATGTCATGAACTGCTATATATATATATATATATATATATATTATGACTTTTCAACACTATTAAGGTAAATACATTGTTTGTTCTCTATCAAAATCTTTCATTTGCTAGCTATGCCTATCAGTAGTTAGTGCCTTCAGTAGTTTGAACCTTTATTTAGCTGGTAGTAGTGGCGCTCGCTGTATTGCAGTAGCTGGAGTAACGAAAATTTTTGTGAGGTAAGTGATTTGTGAAAGGTATAGGTTAATGTTAGTCAGGGCCATTCTCTTGTAGGGATTATTGAAAGTCAGATTGCGTTGCGCTAAAAATATTGCGTGTCAGTTTAGTGTTGATCAGAATAAGTAAAGAGCGAAATGTGTGAGTACGTTCAGTTTTGCTCAGCTGCTTGTAAATCAAATAACGTAATTCATTAATTTTTCTAAGCGGACGTTTCAGTCCTTTCACCGTTTCTGGCCCTGAGCATTCGGTCGATTGGCGTGGAGCAGCAAGGAAGTCTCCGTTGCGCGCTGGCGGTGTTAACGCACAGTTTGAGTGTGAAGTGCTGCTTGCGAATGCTACGAAGCTCGTCGCTCACCGATCTTGGACATGGAAGTTGAGTCCTCCCTTAACCTACTATGGACCCTCGACTGCTTACATTTCTTCGTTTGATCCTGATTGTCCCTTTTGGGACATTCTCGCGAGCAACAACGCGTATGTACAAAAAAAAAATAAAAATCATATGGCTCTGAGCACTATGGGACTTAACATCTGTAGTCATCAGTCCATCAGTCTCCTAGAACTTAGAACTACTTTAACCTAACTAACCTACGGACTTCACACACATCCATGCACGAGGCAGGACTTGAACCTGCGACCGTAGCGGTCGCACGATTCCAGACTAAAGCGCCTAGAACCGCAGGGCCACACCGGCCATCTGTCTATTCAAGTCGGCTAAGATTCCAGTCGTCATCCTGTGGAGTTTAACTTCATTTATTCCCTGTTATTGAAGTTGACCAGTGGTATCTTCTGCCTTGTGCCCGTTGTCATTCCGATTACCTGCCCTGGTCGTTGACGTAATTTTCGGCAGTGAATTTTCCTCGTCGTGTTGTTGCTGTCCAGTGCGGCGTGTAGTTCGGGAGCTGAGATGTTGTTGATCGTTGTGGGTCCCAATATTCTGTGTGTCATTGTATTGAAATCTTGTGGTCGTTTTTCTGGTTGCTTAGAGCGGAACTGATCTTGTTGATTGATCGGTCGGCTGTCTGTCGGTTGGGTTGTCTTCAGATTAAGAAGTAGTCGGACAGGCTGCCTGTCTCACCGAAACGGGCGTTAGTGTTACAATCCCAGGCCGATCCTTGGAAACTTCTGATCGCCGTTCCTTGTGTGGTACATAGTAATTTCCCTGTTTAGGTCTTATTTATTTGGTTGATATGTGGACTTCAGCCGAGTATCAAATCTCTTAAATTAAAGTTCTTGTCTTGCCTTAAGGCGTGAGACTGTTATTCTTTTATATGGGGCCTTCAGCCAAATTTTACATAAGATATTTTAAGATAAGGCCTTTACCTTTTAAATTGAAACTCTTTTTCTATTCGTTAAACACATTTTGTTGGTATGTGGCCTTCAGCCGTGTATCAGTATCTCTTAAATTAATGTTCTTGTCTTGCCCTTAAGGCATAAGATTGTTATGCTTTTGTATGGGGCCTTCAGCCGAATTTTGCATGAAATATTTTAAGATAAGACCTTCTGCCTTTTGATTGAAACTCTTCTTGTTGCTTCCATTAAAATTAAATAGCTATGGCTTTCAGCTTGTTTAGATTGAGGATTTAGAAAATATTTTGGGGTGAAACTTCCAGAGGAACCTCGTATTTTAATTTCTTGCTTAGGCCTTGCGTCTTGGATTTTCAGTGTGGCCTTCAACCGATTTAAATTAATGAAAGGAGGTCGATTAAAGTTTTGAGTGCTTTGCATTCTTGTTGTAATATTGTGTGTTGATAAATAAAGTTTATATGTTGGGTACAACAGACAGCAACTCATTTTGGCCCCTTTCCACAACCTAATCAACTCTGTCCTGCTAGCACAGACATTTCAAATACTACACGAAGATTACCAACAGAGGAAGTTATCATTACTGGAAACTAATTGACAACAACTGGACAAATAGCATTAACTCCATCCGTCTGTTATTTTAACAGGGAGAGAGTGGGGTTGCTAACATAATTTTCGCAAAAATCCCTGCCTCTGTGTGTGAGGTTGAAGTATTTTGGACTTGGAATACTTCCGGAAGAAACACATGAACATGTACACTGAACAGCCAAAGAAATTGGTACATCTGCCTAATATCCTGTAGGGCCCCCACGGGCAGGCGGAAGTGCGCGAACACGACGTGCCACGTATGAAGTAGTGCAGTTGACACCGTGAATCCTCCAGGGCTGTCTATAAATCCGTAGGACTTCTAAGGGTCATGTCTTCTGAACAGCACATTGCATGGCATCCCAGACAAGCTCAATAATACTCATGTTTTGGGAGTTTGGTGGCCAACGGAAGTGTTTAAACTCAAAAGAGTGTTCGTGTAGCCACTTTGTAGGAATTCTGGACGTGAGGGATGTCGCATTATCCTGCTGGAATCGCCGAAGTCAGTCGGAATGCACAATGGACCTGAATGAATGCACGTCATCAGACAGAGTCGTATCTAGACGTATCAGGGATGCCATATCGCTCCAACTGCACACGCCTCACACCATTACAGAGCCTCCACCAGCCTGAACAGTCCCCTGCTGAAATGCAATGTGCATGGATTCATGAGGTCGTCTCAATACCCGTACACGACTATCCGCACGACTCAATTTGAAACGAGACTCGCCCGACCAGGCAACACGTTTCCAGTCATCAGCAGTCGAATGTCATTGTTGACGGACTCAGGCGAGGAGTAAGGCTCTGTGTCTTGTAGTCCTTAAGGGTACACGAGTGGGCCTTCAGCTCCGAAAGCCCATATCGATGTTGTTTTGTTGAATGGTTCACACGCCGATCCTTTTTGATGGCTCACCATTGAAATCTGCAGCAATTTGCGGAAGGATTGCGATTCTGTCAAACTGAACGATTCTCTTCAGTCGTTGGTGGTCCCATTCTCTCAGCATTTTTCTCCGACCTCAGCGATGTCGAAGATTTTATGTTTTACTTGTTTCCTGATTTCCACGGTAGACTCGTGAAAAGGTCCTCACTTCATACCTCCCTCGGAGATTCTGTGTCCCATCGCTTATGCGCCGACTATAACACCACGTTCAAACTCACTTAAATCTTGATAACCTGCCATTGTAACAGCAGTAACCGATCTAAGAACTGCACCAGACACTGATCGCAGCGCAGTATTTTGCATTATACGCACGACTAGACCAGTCTCTTTGGCGCTTCTTTATAGTTCATCCTCTATATTTATGAATATAATGAGTTCAACAGAAGTGGTCTTCGCCCACCGTCACAAAAAAGTAACAAACTTTTAAAACAGTAAAATAAGTTCACAACTAGAAGCAGGTACTTGCAATAGAAGTCTTGGTCAAGGAAACAACACAGTGAAAGCTTCTACAGTCACGAGTCCGCTCTCCACTCTCCTTGAGCAGAGCACATTGGAACAAACTAACACTTAAGTTACGATCTGCACTAGTGCGCAGTTTCTGTAGTCTTGCCAAATGAGTGTGACAAAATACCAACAGGCCCACAATCACGTTGACGAGGACCCTTGTCGGCGAGGGCGGCGTGCCGGATGTGGAGCAGGATCTGGAGCAGACTTTTTCTCTTTCCTGACTGCTTCGTAACTGTCGTGATCGGTGATAAAGTAGCTCGTGGGTGAGGTACACTTACTGCTGACTGTCTGCATGTGACATTGAGGGATGCAGCGAATGGTTCGTGGCAGGAGTGAGCAGTCTTGCTGATTCACACGCCCATTGTGCTTTGGTCCGGTGTACGCGAAAGCCGTCTGCAGGTCGCGCTGCAAGGGGCGGAGCTGCAACTTCGCATAGTCAGAGGGGCTAAGCTGGCAACCAACCCGACGGCGGTGTGCTGCAGTGTGGCGTAGACGCCCGATGGCTTTTGCGACACGCCAGAGGTCGCTTGCTAATTTGATCTCAGCTGTTCCATTAATATCACCATCTTAGTAGCTGAAATTGCAGACCAGACGGCATATCAGAATCTATATTTTTATATTACATAGTGTGACCAGCGTCAAAAGAAAATTTGCTCAGCTGTGCAAGTGAGTGTGACGCTGATGGTCAGTGAAGTGGTCTTCCTCAGTCCTGATGATCTGTCCATCTATGACAAGCCACAACAGCAAGGGCTGGATTGATATCTGACTAACACAAACCAACATCATCCTCTATATTGTGAAAGGGTCATAATCTCATGATAGTGAATGAGAAACAAATTTCACACCATTTTACGCAGAACACGACCAGCTCATTTAGAAATGGGCTGGACAACATTGCACAAATGGTGGATGGGTCAATCAGTGAAACGTCATGACTTGGTGACATAACTTTATTTTATTGCTTTTCGATTTTGTCCATATGTTGAAAGTAGAGGGCAAATTGTCATGAAATAAAAATTTTAACGGCAGCAACATGTCATATGAAGAAGAACAAACATTGGTGACAAGAAATGGAACTGAACCAAACAGATCACGTTATTCAGATTTACTGAAAGTACACATTGAGTACATAACTGTCAGAGGCAGGCTGGTAATGCTAGTAAGATTACGTCACCCTGAAGGAAAGTACTGATATAGGGCATTACATTGCTCAAGGTAGAGCATTCAGTGTCAAACAGCGAAGCAAAGTACAACATTTTATTTGCAATGATGGAAATTTAAATAATATCACTGTTCGTTTGTGTTTCTCACTGCGATAGCATCAAGCCAACCGGCTAGAAAGTGACACTTCGAAATACGATATCAGATGAATCCGAATGCTATCGTTTATACTGATAGTTTGCACAATATTCAGCGCGTGTAGTGCCATACAAATCCACAATACCTAAACACTGATACCACATTCGTCGTTCATTGATTTCCTGAGGGCCTTGAGAATTATGAAACGGTAGATTATGGGAGAGCTTCTTTACGATTGTTCAAATCTGTGTGAAATCTTATGGGACTTAACTGCTAAGGTCATCAGTACCTAAGCTTACACTCTACTTAACCTAAATTATCCTAAGGACAAACACACACACCCATGCCCGAGGGAGGACTCGAACCTCCGCCGGGATCAGCCGCACAGCCCATGACTGCAGCGCCTCAGACCGCTCGGCTAATCCCGCGCGGCTATTTACGATTGTCTTGTAATTATACATGTATACTGAAAAACGTCATTTTTAACAAAAAATTGTCAGTAAACACCAGAAGGCATGACATTCTGCAAAAAGATATATCTACGCAACAACTCGAAGTTTTGTTCCCTACATTACCAGGCATATCACTGAATGTGGAATACAGGAAACCTGCATGGAATGTGAAACCTACATCATTTAATATGCCACTCCTGTAACTTGAGGGTGACATCGCACAGACATCACAATAAAACGTCAAAAAGCGATTAAACTCTTTCGCAATGGGGAAGAAACCATTTCCACAATTGTTGCTACATCTGAGCCACGGCAAAGATCTTCAACATCTTCTTGTTTTAAGTCAAAGTAATTACATTTACAAAAATATTCGTTTATCAGAAAATCGAGTGATATGTAAGAACGACGCTGCATCAAAAAAAAATTATTTGTCAAGGAAAGAGCGCATCATAATAAGAAAAGACAATAACAGAAATATATGCTTTTCTTACATGAAATTTATACTCTCTCGCTATCAGCGTAGTAATCTGCAGTTATGAGCACATGGGGAAGTATATACCCCTGTATAAATTGTACCTTGCGTCACTGAGTCAATGAAGTTCGCCTGTTTTTACATTTATTTCACAATACTTCACGGACCTTGATAATTTAGTAATGAATGGAACGCAAAAATATAACAATTACTCCGTTAATTAGGTAGAAAAACAAATAAAATATATTTTCCTTACGACATGTGTCACTGTCTCTTTTCTCAACGCTTGGAGCGTTAATGTAGCTTCACCTATTAAGCGGCAACAACTTTCACACTACAGAGTGTTGTGGCAGTAAGTATTAGTTGTGGTTATACTTTATGCATACCTTTTTTGGCAAACTGCACCATGTGGCGCCAGACCTGAACACGATCTGAAAGTTCTGATCGAATCCTGTAGTCGATAATAAAAGAAATTATGACAATGTGTCTCCAATTATTGTAACAACTGATTTTCAGTTCCTAAGACATGTTGTCAACTATGAAGTGGGTTTGGATGTAGATAAGAGGGTTTATAGTTATCGTTAGGGGCGGGGTGGGCAGAAACCAGAATAAACGACTACATTTCACGTCATTCAGGCTGGGTTACGTGACGTAGCTTGCTTGCTATTTCGGAGACACCATCTTGGACTTCATCTTCCTTAGTACTGTATTATAACTTGAGCGTTATGACAGGCAATGGCTCACTGAAGATTTATCACAACCGTCACTATTGCCTATTTGTTACAATTAAGTGTCAGTTAAGGCCACATCAGCGATAAAAAGTCTGTCTTCCTCTACAGTTTTTGCCCTCTACAGTTGTCTCTAGTACCATAGAAGTTATTTCCTGATGTCTTAACAGTTATACTATCATCCTGTCCCTTCTCCTTGTCAGTGTTTTCTACATATTTCTCTCCTCTCCGATTTCCGGCAGAACCTCCTCATTCCTCACCGTATCAGTCAACCTAATTTTGAACATTTGTCTATAACACCACATCTCAAATCCTTCGATTCTCTTCTGTTACGGTTTTTCCGCAGTCCATGTTTCACTACCATACAACGCTATGCACCGAACGTACGTTCAGAGAAATTTATTCCTCAAATTAAGGCTTATGTTTGATACTGGCGGGCTTCTCTTGGCCAGGAATGCCCATTTGTCCAATGCTGGTCTGCTTTTGGTGTCCTTGCTCCGTTCGTCACGGGATCGTGGCTGCACATGTAGCGTTGCTTTATCGAAAGTAAATCTCACAGTTCACGACTCACTCGACCGACAGAACAACACTAACGAGGAAAAATCCACACAAGCGACGCTGCGGCAAGTGAAATAAGAGAATCTTCCCGCCCGGCGCTCGAAGCGGAAAGGGGCCGGATTTCCCACTTGTCGCGACAGGTGGCCTTGCCATCAGAGTATTCGAAAACGACTCACGACCAGGCCCAATCTTCCATATGTCGCCATCCATGCGTCTACGACCTGTACTCGTACATCAATTATGTATAATCCCGTACAGGTCAGACGTATCACTTGAAAGTCGCTTGTCCGGTATCGTCTGGTAAATACGATGCTGCAGTGCCTGTATTATTCTGATTATGGTGCAAGCTTCCATAGGGCATGCGTACATGTCCAAAGGATCTTTGCGTCGTAATCAGAATAACACAGGCACCGCAGTATCGTATCATAAAGATTATAATGTCCGCCCCCGGTAGCTGAGTGGTCAGCAAGACAGAATTTCAATTCTAAGGACCCGGGTAGGATTCCCGGTTGGGTCGGAGATTTTCTCAACTCAGGGACTGGGTGTGGTGTTGTCCTAATCAACATTTCATCCCCATCGACGAGCAAGTCGCCAAAGTGGCGTCAAATAAAAGACTTGCACCTGGCGAACGGTCTGGAAGCCCTAGTCACACGACATTTATAATGTCTGTCAATGTCTGCGCAATGGCTCACTCAAAACGAAGCAATCCTACTGGCTGTCCCGAACGATAAATTAGGCCTATTCTCTGCTCTGAGCTATTGGACGTGCAGCGCAAGAGGCCGGATGGAGGCGCGTGTAGCGTGTGCGGCCCGCTTTCCGGGTGGTCGGTTCCCGGAAGTCTGTGGCAGCCACAGAGGCCGCATGCGGGTCTCTCAGACAGGAGGGGGAGGGGAGGGGGAAGGCACCGTAGGCGCCCTCACGGTTTAATTACGGCCGGCGCGGCTGCGGGGCGCCTACCCCCTCCCCCTCCCCCCCCCCCCCCCCCCCCGCCACCCAGTGTCAACAGGGCGCACCCGGCTCTCCCCCTGCGGGCTGGGCTGCTAGGCCCCCCACAGCCGCAAACGCCAAGTTTGTCCTCCGTCAGTGGCCCGCTGTCTGCTCCCACGTGATTGGTTAGCACTTCCGTTACCGCCCCTAACAAGTCCGGCGGAACAATTTTTCAGTGGGAATATCTTCTGAGCTGTTTGAGTCGCATCATATTCCGCACCAGTGTTGAAGGTTTCGATCCCTCAGCTGCGATGTTACGCCGGAAACTCTTAAGAAACTCTCCTCCTACCAATATTATCGCTGTGTGCACAGTAGTGACCTCACTTGTATTGAGACCAGTGGCGCAGCGTGGTTGTAAAGATTGGGGAGTCTTTGCAGTTATTATAGGGAGACAAAATAGCACAATAATTTAAACAAATGAAGCAAAAAGCATCAAACAGCAACTACTACTACTACTACTACTACTACTACTACTACTACTGCCACTACCACTACCACCGCCACTAATATTAATAAGAATAATAACTAACTTTTTCAAGAAACGATGACAAATTTGTAAAACTCCAGCAGCAAGAGAAGAAGCACTTATATTTTCTTCTACACAAGTGCAATGCTCCTGTCTTTCTGTAACTCGGTCTACATAGATCTGATCACTGGATAGCTCTCCAAGTAGTGTCTTTTCTGTTGATAACGTGCTCAAACACGACAGCCGGATGTTGGACACTGATTTTCTTAAATAATTCTTCACTCGTTTAAGAGTACTCATGCTTCCTTCACTCTTACTGTAGTTGCGGGTAGGATGAAAACCAAACGCAGGAACTTCGTTGTTTCTTCATAAACGGAGTCTAAATCATTGTTGACAATGTACTTTAAGAGGATTCTTGAAGATAAGTGTTTTTTCTCATCAGCCTATATGTTACACAGTTCATTTTCAAGTTCTTATTTGAAAAAGGGGTACTGTTCTAATAACTGAAGCAGTTTCCACTTTGGGAATTCTTTTTGATAGTTCGGGAAACACTTTTCGTTCAAAAGTTCAACAGCCTGAACTTGGGAAAGGTCTTGAAACCTTCTTTCCATCCGAACAATTTGAAATCCAGTATCTCGTAAGTTAGTGCCCTGAGAGATATCTTTTGACTATCACAGAATGATAAGTTGCCATGGAAACACAAGCTGCATTCAGTGCATTCATCAACGAATGTTTCCGTTCTTAATTGTCGTGAATTTATAGTGACAGATTTTGACTGAAGCACATCAAAGAGATGATCAACATAAACAAAGCACCCTCGGTATAAGCAAAGCATGTAGACAAACGTAGGATCATCCATCCGTCGTTTCATTCCCACAGCACAGCTCAAAGATTCTGGGTCCCACTGAGAGTCTGTATCATCAAATATATAATTAAAAACACTATATAGCCCTGAGAAATAACTTGATGTTGCTGAAACTGCCCTGAAACGAAAGTTACAGCGAGTGTTGCTTCCATATGGTAATTTAAATCCTTTCTCAGCAATACAGTTCATTTTGATGATTTGCTGAAAAACGAATGGAATGCAGTAAGATCACTTACAAACATGATTTTGGAGCCCTGTAACAGTACCAAATTCAGTTGGTGTGCTTAACAATGAATAAACACAGCATACGGACATAACTGCTTTACCTTATGTTGTAGTCCTCTTTCTCTGCCTGCCATTTCTGAAGCGCCATCATATGTTTGACTAACACTTTTCCTTCCACATTGCATTCTTTCAATACTGCATGAATAATGTTTGATAAACCATCAGCGGTTTTATCTCCGGAAACATCGTAAAATCCAACGAATCTTTCCTCACCTTTGTTTGCAATTCAGTACCTGTATATTAGACTCATTTGACTCTTGCATGACACATCTAATGTTTCATCAGCCTGAATCGAAATGAAATTGCAGTTCTGAATTTCAGATTTTATTTTCTCATTAACTGCCAAAGTTATCATTTCTATTACATCATTCTGTATATCTTGAGAAGTTTCCTTTAAAGGCTGAAGATGATGACAGAAAGTCTCGGATTAACTGCTCTCCATGAGCTAGTAAATCGAACAATTCCAGATAGTTACATTTGTTGCTGGAGGATTCGTCTTCTCCATGGGCGCTAAAGGCTAGTTATTTACAAATAAATGCAACTGCCTGAGTAAAATGAGCCAATACTGTCCTGCTGGATGCAACTTGTTTATTGTATTTTATTGCTGTCAGATGAACGACTTCAGGAAGGGCGTGCTCAATTCCACTTTTGCCCAATAACTGAAATGATTCTTTGTTCTGCAGGTGACGTTTTGATATCAGATGCTTTTGTGCTTTTCTGTCAAAGGTCTTTACTACACAAATGCCCTCATATCATCATTCTATTTCACCACCAAATAGAAGATATATATAACAATACAATCTGTTATTAACTGCATTCGCAGTCAGCTAAGCATACTTTTCCTACCAGGCTGTCTACACGGGGTGTAGGAGTAGGTCATTGTCCTTCAATTCGCACTTTTTTTCGTACGTTAATGTAGAAAAAGGCATTTTTAATAAAAATTGTATAAGGTGTTCAGTTGCTGACTCACTCATGTTGGCGACACAACGGAAATGTGCACTAAATTCACACAAGAATGACTATGAACACAAACTGCGCGACTGTTCACTTCCGTGTTAAAAGCCACCATAGAAGCGGCAGAGACTAGTCACGATACCTGCCAGCAAGTGCAGCGCACCGGCCTTCGTGGAAGAGGGGAAGTGGAGCCGAGAATGCCCCTAACACAGCGAGGTAAGGGAAGGGAGGCAGAGACCCAGAGCAGTCGAGTCTCAAGCAGGCAGGTACACCAATACACAGGGTGTGGCGGCGCGGGCTACAGAACTGATGTCTTTGCACATTTAGTGCTCTTAGTAGAAAGTTGTTTATATTTCTGTTATGAATTATTATTCCAGCTTTTTTAAGCACGAATACGAGGGAGACTAAGTCTCAAAGTCTCCCCTCACGCTACGCCACTGATTGAGACTGCAGTCGGTGTGCGGCTTGCAGTTGGATCTTTGCAGACCGCAAAGTCGCGTAGTATGTACCGACCTGGCGTCTTCACTACAAGTGACAGCGTATGTATAGGTAATTCATCAGTCCATGATCACGTACTGCTGTCTGAAGTGGACTGCTAGTACAGTTGAGTTGACATTTAGGCTTCAGCCCCTATGAAACGCCCTGCTTATGTCCGCAGGCAGAACAAGTAGTTGGAATTGTGGAAAGGGGCCAAAAGGGGGCTGTCAGTTACATTCAAACACATTTAACTTTATTTAGTTGTCCAAACAATACAGTAAAAATTTTTGAACTTAATTTTGGGCTGAATAAGCCACACTATCTTATGCCCCAAGGGCACTACCACTTAAATTTACAAACTGCCGAAAGCCATTAACTTAAAATTGAGAAACAGAATATTTACAAGGCAGAAGGCCTCATGCAAGTAAGTTATATAACTTGGCTGAATGCCCAACAAATCTAACACTTGAAAAGCAAACAGGTTTAACTAAAAAACGGCTGAAGGCCGATTACTTAAAGCAACTAAAATAACTTTTAGTAGGCAGAAGGTCCAGAAGTTTATCTTTAAACAATATTTTACACAGGCTGAAGGCGAAATCAATCTAAGATTTAACAAGCAAGGAATTTAAATTTTAAAGCCACTGAACGCCCATTATTGAAACACACAACTAAAATAAATTTTCAAAAGGCAGAAGGCTCAAATATTTATCCAAAAAAATTTTTAATGAGTCTGAAGGCCCAAATAGTGAAAGACTTGACAAGTAAGGAACTTTCAGTTTTAAAGTGGCTGAAGGCCCATTATTTAAACCCCAACTAAAAGCATTAAAATTCAAACCATCGGCTATAAGCCATTAAAATTGTAAGTAAGCTGTTTAGGTTTTCTTATCGGTAAAGCCACGTAGCGCTCTGTATGAAAATCACTGGCTGTGCTGTGTGCAGTCTGTGGCTTGTTTGCATTGTTGTCTGACATTGTAGTGCTGGGCAGCTGGATGTTAAGAGCGCGTAGCGTTGCGCAGTTGGAGGTGAGCCGCCAGCAGTGGTGGATGTGGGGAGAGAGATGACGGAGTAGTGAGAGCGGATGATCTGGACAGAGACAGTAACTTTGTAAGACTGGATGTCATGAACTGATATATATAATATGACTTTTGAACATTATTAAGGTAAATACATTGTTTGTTCTCTATCAAAATTATTCATTTGCTAACTATGCCTATCAGTAGTTAGTGCCTTCAGTAGTTAGAATCTTTTATTTAGCTGGCAGCACTGGCGCTCGCTCTTCGAGTAACGAAGATTTTTGTGAGGTAAGTGATTTGTGAAAGGTATAGGTTAAGGTTAGTCAGGGCCATTCCTTTGTAGCGATGATTGAAAGTCAGATTGCGTTGCGCTAAAAAATATTGTGTGTCAGTTTAGTGTTGATCAGAATAAGTAAAGAGAGTAATGCCTGAGTACGTTCAGTTTTGCTCAGCTGTTTGAAAATCAATTAATGTAAGAGGTTTATCAGCACAGTAATTCATTAATTCTTCAAAGGAGACGTTTCATAAAATACGCAATCAAACACCAAAAAGAAAAGGCAGTACAGCCAGCGGCGCTCAGAAGTTTCCGGGGGTCGCTCTGCACTTTAAATATTAACTTTCGCTTAGGGGAGACAGGTAGTCAGCCCAACTACATCTCATGTGCCGGCAACCCAACCAAGGTATACGTGCCCACCGACAAGACTGCTCGCTTTCCACTCGACCAGTGCACAAGGAACTCCAAAGCCAATACGTAAAAGGCATAGTTGCCCACAACCAAGTATGCATAAGCTGTCAAAACTACACACACGTGTTGGAAACCGAGGAAACGCGGTGAGGAAAGGACACTGCCTGAATTTTACGCCTGTGGTCAGGGCAGGAACCGGAACGCTAACCGCCACAAGGCCGAAAATTCCGCTGGTGCACTTGGACTTAAAATAACCAAAATACAGTTTAACTCCACCGGATAGTGGCCAAACTTTCGCTAACTCGAACACTCGCTGCTGCTCACGGGAATATTGCTCTTGGGAATATACCCAACAGTCAACCATGAAAACCAACGGCACGATGTGAACAGTCTGGCTTCGGTAATTAGATCGCCACTCAACTTTGATGTCCTGGGCCGGTGAGCCACGAACCCCGTAGCAATCTGCGCAGCTCTCACACACTCCGACGCTGTGTAGAGGCATGCCAGCGGGCCCGGCCGCTGTGCCGCTCGGATATTTCCTGGCTGATCGACACCAACCGACCGATTGCCCAGAGCTAATACGCCGACAACATTTCAAATAATTTGTCAGTCAAAGGACACAAACTACACACACTTTCACGAACACTTGCACGAAGAATTAGACATTGCTAACGGCAGTGACTGTACAATAACGAATCATGCGTCTGCACACACAGCCAAGCCATAAGCGAACGCCGCCAAATACATGATGTCTGGCAAGACGGCCAACCAAAGTCGTCCCCACTCCAATCATGTGTGTCGGCAACCGTCGGGCGAGTCATGGAGGTTTGGACTTCACTGCTGTTGTGCCCTGACTGAACTTGTGTCGCGTTCCAACTCCAACACAGCCAGGTCCGAACTAACTGACAACACACGACAACCGGGAATTAATACCAGTGAGCAAAGATAATACGCCAGAGCTTATATCGATAAGCGCCACTGCTGCCCCTCACAGGCAGGCAAGGCAGCAACTCAGTGACACCTGTAATTGAAATTAACGTAACGAGGTGGTAGTACAGTAAAAACACGATGTCAAATGAGATATGGCACAAAGGCGAGCCACGCACAGCTCACCCTACAATTCCATTAGGTTCTGACAGATGGCGGTACTATATGTAACCTTCACAATGGGGTATGCAATGGAAATACGTTTCAGTCAGAGATCTGTCACTGGGTTTATTTTTGCGGAAAACCTGAGCATCGCAAATATTCATAGGCACTTGCGGAATGTCTAAGGAGACATGGCAGTGAACATAAACCCAGTGAGTCGTTGAGTCAAACCTATCCGATCGTCCTGGTGCCAGTGGTATGCATACAACTGTGACTCCTGCAGTGTTGGGATGTGCGGACACACTCATTTGAGATGTTCGGTGGATCACAATGAAACTCCACTCTGCACAACCGGACGCCTCTGTTGGTAGTGCTGATACAGTCATCCACCAGTTGGGGCCAGGCGTGTGTCCGCTGTATTCTTCGCCACCTGACGTAAGACCATAAAGCTGAACGAGTATGGCTCCCAGAAGGATGCACTACGTGGGAAGCAGTGCATGGTTGATGCACAGATTACCGATGCACCAATACACTGGCTCCGACGTCAGCCATTAATGTGGTACCATGCGGGCATATACACTACTGGACATTAAAATTGCTGCACCACGAAGATGACGCGCTACAGACGCTAAATTTAGCCGACAGGAAGAAGATGCTGTGATATTCAAATGATTAGGTTTTCAGAGCATTCACACAAGGCTGGCGCTGGTGGCGGCACCTACAACGTGCTGACACGAAGAATGTTTGCAACCGATTTCTCATACACAGTCAGATGTTGACCGGCGTTGCGTGGTGAAACGTTGTTGTAATGCCTCGTGTAAGGAGGAGAAATGCTTACCGTTCCGTTTCCGACTTTGATAAAGGTCGGATTGTAGCCTATCGCGATTGCGGTTTATCGTATCGCGACATTGTTGCTCACGTTGGTCGAGATCCAATGACGGTTAGCAGAATATGGCATCGGTGGGTTCAGGAGAGTAACACGGAACGCCGTGCTAGATCCCAACGGCCTCGTATCACTGCAGTCGAGATGACAGGCATTTTATCCGCATGGCTGTAACGGATCGTGCAGCCACGTCTCGATCCCTGAGTAAACAGACGGGGACGTTTGCAAGACAACAACCATCTGCACGAACAGTTCGACGACGTTTGCAGCAGCATGGACCATCAGCTCTATGACCTTGGCTACGGTTACCCTTGACGCTCCATCACAGACAAGAGCGCCTGCGTTGGTGTGCTCAACGACGAACCTGGGTGCACGAATGGCAAAACGTCATTTTTCCGATGATTCTAGGTTCTACTTACAGCATCATGATGGTCGTATCCGTGTTTGGTGACATCGCGCTGAACGCACATTGGAAGCGTGTATTCGTCATCGCCATACTGGCGTATCACCCGGCGTGATGGTATGGAGTGCCATTGGTTACACGTTATATTTCAGATGTGTTACGACCCGTGGCTCTACCCTTCATTCGATCCCTGCGAATCCCTACATTTTAGCAGGATAATGCACGACCGCGTATTCAGGTTCTGTACGGGCATTTGTGGATACAGAAAATGTTCGACTGCTGCTGTGGCCAGCACATTCTCCAGATCTGTCACCAATCGAAAACGTCTGGTCAATGGTGGCCGAGCAACTGGCTCGTCACAATACGCCAGTCACTACTTTTGATGAACTGTGGTATCGTGTTGAAGCTGCATGGGCAGCTGTACCTGTACACGCTATCCAAGCTCTGTTTGACTCAACGGCCAGGCGTATCAAGGCCGTTATTACGACCAGAGGTGGTTGTTCTGGGTACTGATTTCTCAGGGTCTGTGCACCCAAATTGCGTGAAAATGTAATCACATGTCAGTTCTAGTGTAATATGTTTGTCCAATAAATATCCGTTTATCATCTGCATTTCTTCTTTGTGTAGCAAGGGCGTCGGTTTGAACGGAGATTGTGTTGAAAAAAAGAAAGGGTTTTGTAGCCAAAATAGTGGTGATTAAAACCAACATGCTTTCAGAAAAGAGTATTTCTTTTTTTAGTGAACCCCCTCGTATTAAGTTACACACTCGATATTTCACAACGGACGTTGTTCACTATTGCAAAAGCACAATCACGAATTCGTGTCTGATATTTCACTCGCGGATACTCTACATATATTACCAATGTAGTTTTCATACCCAATGAGTATTAAATAATTTTCCAAATGTAATAGGCTTGCGTTGCTTGCAGACGCGACATCCCACCTGCAATGTGCGGATTCAGTTTTCTGTTGAAGTAACCAGCCTGTTTACACCTTAAACAAGTATGCACTTGCAAAGAATGTTTGTATGCTTTGGATGACAGTAAAGTAACTGTGGCTTCAATAGACAGAAACGATACAATCAACTACAGGATTCCACTGCCGTCTCTACGTGGCTGCACGTTGTCGAAAGACACTGTCACACTCACTTACAAAAGGCTGTTTCCCTGTCCTTTTTCGGAGACGTGGAGAAACTAGATGAAAATATTCACGCTGCTGTTGATGGGCCGCCGTCAAAGAGTAAGTACTAAAAACTGAAAGAGGTTGAATACAAAACAGTTCTTATTGTGCTACATCAGTTGTTTTCTGATAGCTATTTACGTTCCTGGCTCGCCTTGGCTGGGTGTTTAGTTCAGTGACAATGAATTGCCATGAAGCTGGAAGTCGGTGGCAGTCATGTGTATTGGAATTTCCTTGAAGGAACGAGGAGCGTATGATCGCATGGTACCACTTTACTGGTCGACGTCAGAGGCAATGACTTGCTGCAAAAATGATCGCCTCATCAACCTTGTACAGCTTGCCGCGGAGTGCATCCTTTATTGGGCAGACAGATTGAAGGTGTGAGATCCAGGCTGCAAGGTAAATCAGGGAGAAGAGTCCAGTGAAGGTTTGTGAGCTAGAGTGAGCAGTCTTGTGTGAAACCTTGCGTAATGGAGGAGAAGTTCGTTAGCACTTTTGTGGCGGCAAACCTGTTGAAGTTTTTTCTTCAGTTGCCTGCGGGTAGTACAATATAGTTCACAGTTGATCGTTGCACCATGATGAAGCACATCAGACAGAAGAACCCATTCAGAGTCCCAGAATTGCCTCGCATTGATTTTACCGGCTGACGTTGTGGTTCTGAACCTTTTTCTTCGGCGGAGGAATGGTGTGGTGCCAGTCCATGGATTGCCGTTTTGTTTCCGCATCGAAGTGATTGAACACACGTTTCATCGCCCGCGACGTTCGCCAAGAATTCTCAGGGTGGACCTCGTAACGCGTAAGCAACTCTCGACTGACGGTCCTTTGTTGCTCTTAATGGTCTTCTGTTAGGCGCCGAGGAACCTCATGGGAATACACGTTTGAGCATACCAACTGGGAAACGAGTGTGTCAGCGATACCAAGATAGACTTACGGTTGTGCAGAGAGCGTTTGATTTTCATCCGTCGATCACCTCGGATGAGAGTGTTCGCACGTTCCAGCATTGCACGAGTCACAACTGGGTGCGGTCCCCTCCCATGCGGGAGATCGTAGAGGTTTCGACAGTCTTGTTGCGATAATGACAGACGCCTCGCCCTACAGCTCACCGTGCTTTTGTCTTTAGCACGTATCCTAAGACATGGAGGGGGAGGGGGCAAGTGCCTATGAATATGTGCGATGGTCTTATTTTACACCAGAAGAATCTTAATGCCAGCCCTCTGTTTGGTACGCACCTCCGTTTACAGATGCCATTTCGAAGGCTACGTATCGCGACGCCATCAGTCGGAACTTCATGAAACTATGGGGGTTGAAGCGGAAATATTCCACGGTGTCCCAAAACAACTTCTGCATTTTGTCAACCGACATTGCCCGACAAAAGGAATATATTCCATTACTTATTGAACGCCCATCGTACACACCTGGAGCCATGTCACACACTGAAATCCTCGCACCACAGTACCGTAACTCAACGGTAGATGTTCCCAGCCAAAACAACACAGACTACTGGTACTGTGGCTCCTCTAACGAAGAGTTCAGGTACTGTGCCATAGGGATTTCAGTGAGAGAATTCGTCAACGGATATGTACAATAAACGAAAGAAAACATTAATAACGTAATCCCCTTTTTAGAATTATACCTCCTGTAATTCACATGAACAAAGCTAGAGAAAAATTTAAGGTGTCTGTGAATGGATAAAAGGCAGCTATGACACGGCTGCCGGTCGGTGCCTTTGGGCCTTCATTGCCTGTTCCGGCAAAGTTTAGTTTAGTTCGGCTTTTGAATGGCTTTTAACGGAAAATTTCTGCCTTATTTGTTTGTTCTGGCAATGGTGTACACCGTGCTAATATTCTTGACTGTTTTTCTGAGGCCTAAATGTCAGCGAAGCCTGTTTGAGAAAAACTACTAACGATTTGCAACTACTTAGTGGGTACTTACGAGTACTTAGACGAAAACGCACTCTTTCCTCCCTCGATGTGCGATAGACACAGAAGGCCCAAAAGCGAAAGTTTCCACAGCAGTTACAATAATCAATTCTACTTCTGCAGTCGATATATATAGAGATTTCTTGAGGTTCCTAGCTCCTTCTTGATACTGAAGAACGCAGATTTGTGTGCGAAAGAGTAAGAGACATTCGGCAATAAGTCAAGCAGAAGTTAGCGACCGTCAACAGAACATCTCCCAACACCTTCACCGTCGCAGATCTTCTGACTCTGGACGCAGTGCCCTAACCTAATACGAAACGAAATGTTGTTAAGTGGCTAGAAGGGCACATGCTGCATTATAACTTTAACGCAGGAAATAGATGGAAAGTAGATTACTGGGTGTACCTAACGAGTTAGTACCATCATCTCATACGCACCAAGATAAAAAAAAAAAAACAACGGATTTCATAGGTTTAGCCATGCACGATTAGATATTACGGGCAGAAGAATTCTTAGATCCTTTCAAGAGGTATTCAAGGAAATAAATCAACTTACTGGAATGAAGTACTGGTCTACACCCTGACGAGGAATTTACACAAAAAAAAATTTCATCAGATTATTTCATAACAAGAGGAGTTTTATGTTCTAAAAATGTTAATTTCAGGTGGAAGAAACATTTTATTTCCCCTTACGAAGTTGAGGGACTTCACTCACAGTTTATTTTAAAGTATTTTTTTCCCCGTTAATAAGAGGAAAATTGCTTTTCTTGGAACATCGTAAAAAGGGCCATTTATTTTATTTATGTTAACAAGAGTTTAATTAAAGGAATTTTAAAAATCTAAATCAAAAAGTATTTTGCGGTGGCGCGATGCGGTTCTGCTGAGTGTTATGTTCCACTCACCCTGTGGTGAATCTCTTCCCACACGCACGCCTTCTTGAAGTTAATGAAATGCATTTCTCGAACAGAAGAAGCTATAGAAAAAGCAGCTGCACACCTCGTAACCCAAAGTAACATTAAAATTTGTTTTGTCGTTGGAAGGTTAATCATAACAAAATTTAAGTAAAATTTCACTCTATTACGGTAAGCTTGCATACACCAGTTTTTACCAGGCCTTACTCTAAACTGTACAAACTCTGCAGAGTCCACATGCGTTCATCATTCATAACCGTAGCCATTTTATGGTAATTAATAATTATCCTTCACAGAAAGCTTAAAACGAATTGTTTCTCTTAGAATACGTCGCTCAAATGTTGCTAATATCAGTCTCACGTAACGAAATCTTACGTTCGTGAGTAAGCAACACGCCCCGCGGAACTTCGTTGCTTAAAATGTCACCCAAAAGTTCTCAACTTTACACCTTGAGTTAAATCTAACTCTCTTCCACACTTTGCGGGAATGTTCACATAGTTTAGTACCGAAGTATTAAAAAATTAATAATTTTGATCGGAGCATCTATCACAAGGGTCCGATCACTATGAGGTCCAAGCCACGTCTCTGCTCGTACGTCTACACAAAATAAGTTTCTACTTCCAAAAGTACCTGCGAATGTGCTGATTTCTGTTTGGCAGAGAAACATGACAGCCAATCGGAAAGCAGCATCAAGTACAGTCAATCCTGCGTATTTGTACAGAACCAGCAGTATTTGTCACTGATTCAGAACAGTTGATTAACATAAACAAATTTTGAAAACGCACAAATATAAAATTAGCTCCCTCTCAAGAAAACTGCTTTACTGAAATCATAATCTTATTTCCCCAGTACCATAAACTGACAAGATAGTTTATAGCAGATTCCCTGGTACGAATGACTAACACACAAGTCATTATCGAACATACCTCACGAGACCAATTACATCAGCGTTGTTGTTGTTGCTGTTGTGGTCTTCAGTCCTGAAACTGATTTGATGCAGCTCTCCATGCTACTCTATCCTGTGCAAGTTTCTTCATCTCCCAGTACCTACTGCAACCTACATTTTTCTGAATCTGCTTATTGTAGTCATCTCTTGGTCTCCCTCTACGATTTTTACCCTCCACGCTGCCCTCCAATACTAAATTGGTGATCCCTTGATGCCTCAGAACATGTCCTACCAACCGATCCCTTCTTCTGGTCAAGTTGTGCCACAAACCTCTCTTCTCCGCAATCCGATTCAATACTTCCTCATTAGTTATGTGATCTACCCATCTAATCTTCAGCATTCTTCTGTAGCACCACATTTCGAAAGCTTCTATTCTCTTCTTGTCCAAACTATTTATCGTCCATGATTCACTTCCATACATGGCTACACTCCATACAAATACTTTCAGAAATGACTTCCTGGCACTTAAATCTATACTCGATGTTAACAAACTTCTCTCCTTCAGAAACGCTTTTCTTGCCATTGCCAGTCTACATTTTATATCCTCTCTACTTCGACCATCGTCAGTTATTTTGCTCCCCAAATAGCAAAACTCCTTTACTACTTTAAATGTCTCACTTCCTAATCTAATTCCCTCAGCATCTCCCGACTTAATTTGACTACATTCCATTATCCTCGTTTTGCTTTTGTTGATGTTCATCTTATATCCTCCTTTCAAGACCCTATCCATTCCGTTCAACTGCTCTTCCAAGTCCTTTGCTGTCTCCGACAGAATTACGATGTCATCGGCGAACCTCAAAGTTTTTATTTCTTCTCCATGGACTTTAATACCTACTCCGAATTTTTCTTTTTTTTCCTTCACTGCTTGCTCAAAATACAGATTGAATAACATCGGTGATAGACTACAGCCCTGTCTCACTCCCTTCCCCACCACTGCTTCCCTTTCATGTCCCTCGACTCTTATAACTGCCATCTGGTTCCTGTACAAATTGTAAATAGCCTTTCGCTCCCTGTATTTTACCCCTGCCACCTTCAGAAATTGAAAGAGAGTATTCCAGTCAACATTGTCAAAAGCTTTCTCTAAGTCTACAAATGCTAGAAACGTAGGTTTGCCCTTCCTTAATCTAGCTTCTAAGATAAGTCGTAGGGTCAGTATTGCCTCACGTGTTCCAACATTTTTACGGAATCCAAACTGATCTTCCCCGAGGTCGGCTTCTACTAATTTTTCCATTCGTCTGTAAAGAACTCGCGTTAGTATTTTGCAGCTGTGACTTATTAAACTGATAGTTCGATAATTTTCACATCTGTCAACACCTGCTTTCTTTGGGATTGGAATTATTATATTCTTCTTGAAGTCTGAGGGTATTTCGCCTGTCTCATACATCTTGCTCCCCAGATCGTAGAGTTTTGTCAGGAGTGGCTCTCCCAAGGCTGTCAATAGTTCCAATGGAATGTTGTCTACTCCAGGGGCCTTGTTTCGACTCAGGTCTTTCAGTGTATAGCGTTAAAACTTAAAATAAAACATTGTTTCACATTCACACCTTCATCCACTCTCATAAGTAACCTCAATTATAATACTAATTAGTAAACGATTAGAAAACTGAAGAAACAGAACTGAAAATTAAAAATGAAAGTATTTCGACAGCAGCTCAAACAGTGCCCGTCAGTTAATGATCTCTATCAGATCGCATAGAAAGTGCATAAACTGGGGAATTTGACGCCACTTTCCTTCGCGTAACTCACACTGCACGCCTGTTCATCTATGTCCGATCTCAATACGCACGATGTAAGGCGCTACCTCACAACATCTGTACATAAACGAAAATCAGACACTACTGAACAGAAAATTCTGAATGGCGCCGAAGCCAGGCCAAGAAATGCAATTTTGGCCAGCGCATGGATGGATGGATGGGTTAGAAGGGGAGGACGGAGGCCGGAAAAAAAGTGGTCAAAGCATTTGGCTTTGAAACTGTGGACCTGGGTTCTCATCCTGATCTGGCATAAATTTTTCACTTTTCCCACTGATTTCAATCAAAGGCCGCTTGTAGCCAATATCTGTAATTCCTCAGTGTCCTAATTCACAACGGCTGCTAGATCAAAATGGTGTCTGATCACTCACCACATACGTGTAGAAGATCAGTAGTCTTGGCTTCTCTACAGCCGATTGTATCGTGAACGTCTCTTCATCTCTAGGTAATTGCTTCAATCTGGACCCGCTTACTGCACTCAAGCCTTAGTCTGCCACTGCAATTTTCCCCTAAACACTTTTACCCATCAACAACTTAGTTACTTCTTGATGCTCCCGAACACCTACTACCAACCCGTCCCATCTTTCAGACAAGTTGTGTCATTAACTTGTGTTCTCCCTGGTCTGAATGAACATCAGCGCATCAGTTATCAGATCTACCAGTCCAGTCTTCAGCATTATAGTGCAGTACCGCATTTCAAAAATTTCTACTCTGTTTTCAACTGTACAGCTTCTCATCAACATTTCATTTCTGTCGCAATAGGGTACACTCGTCATCAGGCGTCCATTAAAATACGAAACGTGTCTACCCCTTAGGGAGTCTCCCCTCTTTCACCTAAATGATCTCAGTTATGGTCTCAGTAATGGTCTGAATGCAGATTAGTAACTCGGACTAAGGAGCAGTCACGAACAGTGACCAGTGTGAAGGATTGACAGTGATTTGGCTCAGTGTTTGTTATAATGTAGATCTGCTTGCGGAATTTCTAGTTGTAGGATTATGGTGCAGGTTGGAAATGCTTTTCTCTAATGTCCAACTATAGCTTCGCTTGGGTGCAGTGGTCGTCGCCGCTATAGATAGCAAAACTTTTTGGCACGCCAGTTAGAAAATGCGAAGATATGTAGGGCGACAGTCGAAGAGTCTTGGTCTCTGCTTCCACGTGCGGGTGTAATGGTGCGGGATGGTCAGTTACAGTGGAGGGAGGAGGGTGTCGGAGCTGGACAGAGTTTCATGCAGACACACACTTAGTGGGACATAAGGTAGTTCGGTGCAGGAGCCGGTGCCAAAATTTTTACGACATCTTCGCAGTGCCACATCAGCATACAGTACTTGTAATTGATCTCTGCAGAGGCGATAGCAAGTATCAGCTTCCACAGACAGTCCCGACAATGCTTTTTCTCGTGAGCCTTCCGAAGGGCATCGTTTCAGCTCACGAAATAAAACTCCGTTTCGGTTCGGTGCAGCGACGAACGCGGCTTCAAGTCCTCCGCCCAGGAATTCCTAAAATTAATTTTTTTCCTTGTGGGACTCACTGCCACCTCCCCACCCCCCATGAACCATGGACCTTGCCGTTGGTGGGGAGGCTTGCGTGTCTCAACGGTACAGATAGCCGTACCGTAGGTACAAACCACAACGGAGGGGTATCTGTTGAGAGGTCAGACAAACGTGTGTTTCCTGAAGAGGAGCGACGGCCTTTTCAGTAGTTGTAGGGGCAACAGTCTGGATGATTGCCTGATCTGACCCTGTAACACTAACCCAAACGGCCTTGCTGTGCTGGTACTGCGAACGGCTGAAAGCAAGGGGAAACTACAGCCGTAATTTTTCCCGAGGCATTCAGCTTTACTGTATGGTTAAACAGTAGTTTAAAGCTGAAGAAACTGCAAAACGGTGGGAATTGAAGAAGATGGGACATGGATAAACTGAAAGAACCAGAGGTTGTACAGTGTTTCAGTGAGAGCATAAGGTAACATTTGACAGGAATGGGGGAAAAATAGAGTAGAAGAAGAATGGGTAGCTTTCAGGAATGAAATAGTGAAGGCAGCAGAGGATCAAGTAGGTAAAAAGAAGAGGGCTAGTAGAAATCCTTGGGTAAAAGAAGAGATACTGAATTTAATTAATGAAAGGAGAAAATACAAAAATGTAGTAAGTGAAGCAGGCAAAAAGGAATACAAACGTCTCAAAAATGAGATCGACAGGAAGTGCAAAATGGCTAAGCAGGGATGGCTAGAGGACAAATGGTTCAAATGGCTCTGAGCACTATGGGACTCAACTGCTGTGGTCATTAGTCCCCTAGAACTTAGAACTACTTAAACCTAACTAACCTAAGGACATCACACACATCCATGCCCGAGGCAGGATTCGAACCTGCGACCGTAGCAGTCGCACGGTTCCGGACTGCGCGCCTAGAACCGCGAGACCACCGCGGCCGGCGGCTAGAGGACAAATGAAAGGATGTAGATGCCTATCTCACGAGGGGTAAGATAGATACTGCCTACAGGAACATTAAAGAGACCTGTGGAGAAAAGAGAACCACTTGCATGAATATCAAGAGCTCAGATGCAAAACCAGTTCTAAGCAACGAAGGGAAAGCAGAAAGGTGGAAAGAGTACATAGAGGGTCTATACAGAGGCGTTGTTCTTGAGGACAATATTGTGGAAAAGGAAGAGGAGGTAGATGAAAGTGAAATGGGAGACATGATACTGCGTGCAGAGTTTAACAGAGCACTGAAAGACCTACGTTGAAACAAGGCCCCGGGAGTAGACAACATTGCATTAGAACTACTGACAGCCTTAGGAGAGCCAGGCCTAACAGAACTCTACCATCTGGTGAGCAAGATGTATGAGACAGTCGAAATACCCTCAGACTTCAAGAAGAATATAATAAATCCAATCCCAATGAACGCAGGTGTCGACAGATGTGAAAATTACCGAACTATCAGTTTAATAATTCACAGCTACAAAATACTAACGCGAATTCTTTACAGACGAATGGATAAACTGGTAGAAGCTGACCTCGGGGAAGATCAGTATGGATTCTGTAGAGATGTTGGAACACGTGAGGCAATACTGACCGTACGACTTATCTTAGATGACAGATTAAGGAAAGGCAAACCTACGTTTCTAGCATTTGTAGACTCAGAGAAAGCTTTTGACAGTGTTGACTGGAGTACTCGATTTCAAATTCTGAAGGTGGCAGAGGTAAAATACAGAGAGCGAAAGGCTGTTTACAATTTGTACAGAAACCAGATGGCAGTCATAAGAGTTGAGGGACATGAAAGGGAAGCAGTGGTTGGTAAGGGAGTGAGACAGGGTTGTAGCATCTTCCCGATGCTATTCAATCTGTATATTGAGCAAGCAGTAAAGGAAACAAAACAAAAATTCGGACTAGGTATTAAAGTTCATGGAGGAGAAATAAAAACGTTGAGGTTCACCGATGATCTTGTAATTCTGCCAGAGACAGAAGCAGTTGAACGGAATGGACAGTTTCTTGAAAGGAGGGTATAAGAAGAACATCAACAAAAGCAAAACGAGGATCATGGAATGTAGTAGAATTGAATTAAGTGATGCTGAGGGAATTAGATTAGGAAATGAGACTTTAAAGTAGTAAATGAGTTTTGCTATTTGGGGAGCAAAATAAGTAAGTAAAGTCGAAGTAAAGAGGATATAAAATGTAGACTGGCGATGGCAAGGAAAGCGTTTCTGAAGAAGAGAAATTTGTTTACATCGAGTATAGATTTAAGTGTCAGGAAGTCGTTTCTGAAAGTATTTGTATTGAGTGTAGCCATGTATGGAAGTGAAATATGGACGATAAATAGTTTAGACAAGAAGATAATAGAAGCTTTCGAAATGTGGTGCTACAGAAGAATGCTGAAGATTAGATGGGTAGATCACATAACTTATGATGAGATATTGAATGGCATTGGGGAGAAGAGGAGTTTGTGGCGTAACTTAACTAGAAGAAGGGATCGGTTGCTGGGACATATTCTGAGGCATCAAGGGATCACCAATTTGGTACGGGAGGGCATCGTGGAGGGTAAAAATCGTAGAGGGAGAGCAACAGGTGAATACACTAAGCAGATTCAGAAGGATGTAGGCTGCAGTAGGTACTGGCAGATGAAGAAGCTTGTACCGGATAGAGTAGCATGGAGAGCTTTAAAGGTGGCAGTTGCCCCCTCTCATATTTATATCTTACTCTGAGCAATTCGATTTTCGTCTCTAACTGCATGCGGTGAAAAGTTGCTATTCCGTCACACGCGGACTTCTCACGCAGCATCTCTCGTCAACCGGGTGGTCCGGTGACAGGGGAGCTCTGCTGATCTTGAAAGGGTTAAGCCGACGGGTGTGAGGGAGTGGAGTGAATGCTTTCCAGACGCCGACATTGTCAGTAGAGCGGCAGAGACACGCGCGCAGGAGCCTGAAGGAGCGGCTGGGCGAGAGTTTCTGTTACTTCACAGAAACTTAGCGAAAACACTTTCTGACGGGCTACCAGCGAGGCGTGGGAATGACTTGTGTCCCCAGGCAGTCTTGGCGCGCAAATTCTCGCTTTCTCTGCCAAATCGTAACTGTGATTGGTTTGCTCAGGACATATTTCCGTGACGTAGCAAAATCAGCGCAGAAATTGGCGCCAGGAATCTCCATTGGTGGAATGGTAGTGCCTCGGTAATAGAGTCCACCATTTGGTTTGAACATTTCGTCTGCCGCATTGATTCGGGGGCTGGACAGCATACTAAGCGATAATTTGAAACGTCATGTCACCAGCTATGTGGACGATTTGCTGATCGCGGAGAAATCTTGGGGAGAGCACAATGCGGTCCTCGGTGAACTCCTTGCGACATTCAAGGAATACGGAGTGACTATCAATATCGAAAAATCGAATTTTGGGACGTCCTCTGTCAAATTTCTAGGACATATCATCACGGGTGAGGGCATTGAGCCAAATCCCGAAAAGATCGAAGCGATGCCAAAGTTTCCCTTTACTTCGACAAAGAAGCAGCTAAGGGAGTTCTTAGGGATCATACATTTTTACAACCGCTTTATACATGTCAAAACTCAGAGCAGTCCTAGGTTGCATCAACTTACAGGAAAGAAGATTCCTTGGGAATGGGATGAGGCGGCCGAATCCGAATGGAAAGCATTAAAATTTGCATTATTACAAGCACCCATCCTCTCACACCCTAATTTAGCAGAAGAGCTTTGCATAGTAACAGACAGTTCATACTCAGGTCTGGGTGTCATGGTGTTCCAAGACTATGTACATGAAGGAAACAGGGTGTGGAAGCAATTGCGTTTTGTAGCAGAGTACTAGCCAAGAGTGAGAGGAATTACTCAGTAACCGAGTTAGAGGCGCTGGCTATTGTATGGGCGTTTGAAAAATTGAGATACCTTCTGTTTGGTGGCAAGACGAGGGTCTGCACAGACCACAAGGCACTCGAGCTCCTGACGACTGCAAGGCTTAATCACAAGCGGCTCATTAGGTGGCCATCATATCTGCAGCAGTACAACTTTTCGATAGAATATGTCCCCAGCAGTCAGAACATTATTGCAGACGCCTTATCACGGTCACCGATCGGATTTGAGCACAACATGGAAGAAGATCTGGAGGAAAATCAATTCTGCCTTTTCTATATGCAGAAAGAAGCCTTTGAAAATTTTATTACCTGTAGTATGCAGGACATCAAGAAGGAGAGAGACCAGGACCCTGCCCTAGTGTTATTGAAACAGAAATGGATAGACAGAAGGCACGCCACCATCAGGCACTTCTCCCTCTTGCGGAAAGGCATAATTTTCCACCGAAATTGTGCCAACGTCACTGAATGGGGGGTATGCATCCTTGAACACCTAATAACCAAGTTATATGGCATACTCACCTCAGCTATGGACACTTCGGACCACGCAAGTGCAATCTCAAGCTAAGGACCATGTGTTACTTTCGAAACATGGAGCGTCGAATTCGGAGGGTACAGTCGGTGTGTAAAGACTGCCAAAAGGCTAAGCACACCACTGTGAGCATGCAGGCACTATTATACCCAATCGTACCGACCAAATTAAGACAATTAGCAGAAACAGATTTGATGGGGCCTTTGCCAAGAACAAGAAGAGGATATACTTAAGTATTAGTGTTTGTTGAACTAACGTCCAAATGCGTTACCTTTACGGCACTGAAGAGGGCGACAGGACGAACTGTATCACGAGTCCTAATACGAGATTTCCTACCACTGGTTGGTCTTGTGAGTAGAATTATTTCTCGTAACGGGGCACAGTTTAAGTCAAAAACATGGAAGGAGACGTTGCGTCGATGTAAAATTGATCCCATTTTTATATCTTCACACCATCCGAGCTCGAATGCTGCAGAACGGGTAATTAAGGAACTCGGAAACTTGTACCGGTTGTACTGTAACAAACAGCACACGACATGGGACGTTTTCCTTAAAGACTTCCAAGAGGTGATCAATGAGGCACCCCATGGGATAACAAAATTGGCACCCATTACAGTACTGAGAAACCGGATTCCTAAAGACTTGATAACCGAGGTCGTAAACTTCCCACTAAGGGCGCGAACGCAGCACCGAGCCATAGTGGATTAGGCTCTCAAGAGGATACGGGCTGCAGCAGAGGTCAGGAAGAGACTCCCGACAGGGGAGCACGTCTACGACACTTCCAAATTGGATAAAGGGTGCTCGTGAAGTCTTTTCGACTCTAGAACAAACAAAAAATGAAATGCCAAAAATTCAATTCTGTTTACAACGGCCCGTACCGTATAAGGAGAGCAGCTCACCACAATGCTTATGAATTGGAGACGCTGAAAGCAAAGAAGTCCATAGGACTCCACCACATCTCTCACATAAAGGAGTTCGTGGAATAGTAGTAGTGTTAAGTGGTGTACATAGTAGAATAGGCAAATATATGAACCTTTCTTCGGGGAACAATAATCGTTGCATTAACAGATTAAGATAGCTAAAGTATTAACACGCTCCGTTGTCCCGCATAAGAGTTTACTGCTGATATCCTTTTTTGTTTCTGTTCGCGACTTCCAATGTCGATGGAGTAGGAGACACTACCTTTCCATGAGCAATGTTTTAGTCCTTTCCTGTCTGGTGTCCATGTTGAGGGATAATGATGAATGAGAAGATGTCGCACAAACGGGCGCATACAATAACGTGCTCTTAGAAGCGTTCTGAGAAGTCGTGATACGCTCCATAGCGGCCACAACCAGTTCGTGAGACGTTGATACCAATGCTTGCAGGCACGCGTCAGTGCACTGCAGGATTGTGGTATATTGCGTGATTTCGAGGATGAACATGGGCAGTATAGTTTTTACAATGATCCGCCAGCATCATTGTCTTGCAAGTCGGGGTGAACCTGTGAGCGTTTGACTCCAATGGTGCCCTAGACGGTAGAAATGCGGGCATAAAGCCTACCATGCCAATGCGCTAGTTGGGGATTTAGCGTGCGGCTTGTGACTGTCACAGATGAATAACCAAGGAATTATACTTGGAGATTCGTGACATACTGTGTAGCTGGTGTGTGGTGGGCGACGGAATCCTCAACAGGAGCCAGTCATATTACATTGCCTCTTGAAAGGTGTGATTTGATCGCAAAAACAGCATAACATAGAAAAAGAAGTTGCAACTATAAATTTATTGTCTTGTATAGCCATGGCTAACCCAGTCTCTGGAGTTTCAGTCAGGCGTAGTGAGAACTCGGAGGCCATGTCGTACGGCGCACACATCACTGTCGTCAATAGCGGTGAGCAGCGAGACATCTCAACGTAACAGAAATTATGTAAGAGTGTTGTATAAGATAAGAAAAAGAGATAGAGAGTACCATATTCTAGGAAAAGTTAAACTTTAGGATTTAACAATAACTAGATCCTTAATATTGTGTGGGTTTTCTAATACAAGTGTTTGGCGAGCGACTGTTGGGATGCTATTTTTCAGGTCACCAAATCACAGACCCGAGATGGAGGGACGACGGGCGAGCGAAAGTAGAATAGCTGCATGTTCTTTATAGCACAGTAAAACTTCGACCTGCATAATAACATAATTTATTCAAAAGACATAGAATGTAGATCGCTGGCAAATGATAGTTAATTCTTGAGCATGTCTGCTGTCAGTCTATATAATTAATAGTAATATTAGTGCAGGCCAACACATTTACTTGTTCAGCCAATATAGCGTCACACACCATGTACAGTAGTGAGATCGGTATCTACACAAATATCAAGATGGATTATTTCCATGTCTAGATTAGATATACCAAGATTTTGTTATAATGATAGCCATAGATGGATAACGATAAAATTAATATAAGAGTGTCTGAAATGACAGACCATCAATGTATCGTTTACTATAACATAGAAGGTCATGGGAAAAAGTTAGGCATATGATTTTTGTCATAACTGTGCAGATGACGGGAATCGTGGCAACGCAGAGGCCGGCCGAAAAAAAAAAAAAAAGAGTCATCGGCTATCTGCACGAAGGATGGCGTCAGCGCGCCACCTGACGAGAAGGGTGCGGCAGCGTCCGGTCCTACAAATTGAGAGTCACTGTGCCGTATACCTGAGGGATTAGACGGCGGACAGCCCTCGCCGGACCACAAGCGGCAGACCACGTTGTCGTGAGTACACGAAGATCACATAAGGTGTCACAACCAGCGCTTCATGTGCCTCAGGACAGAAAGGGGCGTTATATAATCATCTACACTCCTGGAAATTGAAATAAGGACACCGTGAATTCATTGTCCCAGGAAGGGGAAACTTTACTGACACATTCCTGGGGTCAGATACATAACAGGATCACACTGACAGAACCACAGACACATAGACACAGGCAACAGAGCATGCACAATGTCGGCACTAGTACAGTGTATATCCACCTTTCGCAGCAATGCAGGCTGCTATTCTCCCATGGAAACGATCGTAGAGATGCTGGATGTGGTCCTGTGGAACGGCTTGCCATGCCATTTCCACCTAGCGCCTCAGTTGGACCAGCGTTCGTGCTGGACGTGCAGACCGCGTGAGACGACGCTTCATCCAGTCCCAAACATGCTCAATGAGGGACAGATCCGGAGATCTTGCTGGCTAGGGTAGTTGACTTACACCTTCTAGAGCACGTTGGGTGGCACGGGATACATGCGGACGTGCATTGTCATGTTGGAACAGCAAGTTCCCTTGCCGGTCTAGGAATGGTAGAACGATGGGTTCGATGACGGTTTGGATGTACCGTGCACTATTCAGTGTCCCCTCGACGATCACCAGAGGTGTACGGCCAGTGTAGGAGATCGCTCCCCACACCATGATGCCGGGTGTTGGCCCTGTGTGCCTCGGTCGTATGCAGTCCTGATTGTGGCGCTCACCTGCACGGCGCCAAACACGCACACGACCATCATTGGCACCAAGGCAGAAGCGACTCTCATCGCTGAAGACGACAAGTCTCCATTCGTCCCTCCATTCACGCCTGTCGTGACGCCACTGGAGGCGGGCTGCACGATGTCGGGGCGTGAGCGGAAGACGGCCTAACGGTGTGCGGGACCGTAGCCCAGATTCATGGAGACGGTTGCGAATGGTCCTCGCCGATACCCCAGGAGCAACAGTGTCCCTAATTTGCTGGGAAGTGGCGGTGCGGTCCCCTACGGCAGTGCGTAGGATCCTACGGTCTTGGCGTGCATCCGTGCGTCGCTGCTGTCCGGTCCCAGGTCGACGGGCACGTGCACCTTCCGCCGACCACTGACGACAACATCGATGTACTGTAGAGACCTCACGCCCCACGTGTTGAGCAATTCGGCGGTACGTCCACCCGGTCTCCCGCATGCCCACTATACGCCCTCGCTCAAAGTCCGTCAACTGCAAATACGGTTCACGTCCACGCTGTCGCGGCATGCTACCAGTGTTAAAGACTGCGATGGAGCTCCGTATGCGACGGCAAACTGGCTGACACTGAAGGCAGCGGTGCACAAATGCTGCGCAGCTAGCGCCATTCGACGGCCAACACCGCGGTTCCTGGTGTGTCCGCTGTGCCGTGCGTGTGATCATTGTTTGTACAGCCCTCTCGCAGTGTCCGGAGCAAGTATGGTGGGTCTGACACACCGGTGTCAATGTGTTCTGTTTTCCATTTCCAGGAGTGTATTTGAGTTTTTACAACTCACTAGCATTGGCCGATCTGCATACACAAGGCAGTATCGTGCCACGAACTCTACCAAATGGATTGTCTCATTTCTAACTTTTCCTCTCACTTAGAGAGCAGTTGTAGCAATCGTCGCTCCTAGTTCGATCCTGTCTGGATGACCTCACACACTTGTGGAGTCATTCCACGTGCCATCATCCCTCGTCGAACAGCAATATTGGGAAACATAAAGTACTGTCCAGGGAGAGAAGACACCTAGACTAGTGATGCATCTAAACTAGTAGACCTCAGAGACAATTAATCGACGTGAGGAGAGCCTACCACTATGTCTTCCTACCGTACTGCCGTGATCATATGCGTGAGTCTTGCTGAAATCTCAACAGAGTACTGCAGATGCTCCAGCACACCCTATTGTTGTTGCAACAACGTAGCAACAACAGCCGACGTTTAGCTCTATGTGGTGTCAGTACTGTGGCCCCATCCCAAAAGCCCCCCTCCGATGCCCAAGACATGGAACCACGTGCATCAATGCATATGACACAACATACCAACCCCCTCAGAGAAACTAACGAGTTTGTTAAGTGCTTCGAATATTTCCAACAATGTGATTTAGTACCTCATTCTCAGCACAGTCGTGAACATTGTGCAATGTGCAAGCACAACTTGACACACCATGAACCTTGCTTTTTTTTTTCTTAAATTGCTTTCTCTAGTGTTGTTTTTGTAATGAATGTTATACCTTGTATGTGTTTGTGAATTTGCACTGTACTTCTTATGTAAGTGATAGAGTAGGGCGCACAAATTACAGATTACTGTATTGTTCTCTACACCATGTTTTTTTGTATTCTGAATTTTTTTGTTGTTGTGTGTATGCAAACAGTGTGATTGAAGTCCCCATAAACTGAAGCAGATACCACCACTGTCATTGTGAATGGACCATCAGTTCAGGGAACATTTCGTAAAGGTTATTCTTGCTGCAGGGAGACAGAATGAATCGGAGTTGTAATTAGATTCTGAAAGCTCACAAAGAGATTGTTAACTTAAATATTATCATGTGTGATTGAGTTCAGGTTAGTTTAATGATTGAAATTGTTGTAACATCTTGGGCATTTAATTGCGGAGCACTCCAACTCTGACTGTAAAGAATAAACTGCTCCACATTTGGCTCACGTGCCCGGGCCATATTTAGACCGTTAATGTCTGTGTAAATCGGTGTTTGGAAGGGGCTCCCTGGGTATGGATGTGTGATGTGAGTGTTAGAATTCCACATTAAGAAGGTGAAGTTGGCTACATCATAAATAATCCTCCCTCTATGAGCTCCATTTTTCAGTTGCAGTGCGCCATGTGGAGTCAGTTTGCATGATTGATCTTGGGCGATTGACTCACTACCTTGCTCCTAAGTGAGCCAACCGCTCACCAATTACAAGCTAAAATGGTGTAGGGGCTATGAGAGGTGGCAGAAGCCCCCTCTCATATTTCTATCACACTCTGAGTAATTCGATTTTCCTCTCTAACTGCATGCGGTGAAAAGTCGCCATTCCTTCACACGCGGACTTCCCACGCAGCGTCTCTCGTCATCCGGGTGGTCCGGTGACAGGCGGGTTCTGCTGATCTTGAGAGGGTTAAGCCGACGGGTGTGAGAGAGTCGAGTGAATGCTTTCCAGACGCCGACATTGTCAGTAGAGCGGCGGAGACACGCGCGCAGGATCCTGAAGGAGCGGCTGGGCTATAGATTCCGTTACTTCGCAGAAACTTAGCGAAAACACTTTCTGGCGGGCTACCAGCGAGGCGTGGGAATGACTTGTGTCCCCATGCAGTCTTGGCGCGCAAATTCCCGCGTTTTCTGCCAAGTCGTAACTGTGATTGGTTTGCTCAGGACATAGCTCCGTGACGTAGCAAAATCAGCGCAGAAATTGGCGCCAAGAATCTCCATTGATGGAATGGTAGTGCTTCGGCAATATAGTGGAATTTTCCGCCGGTTTTCGAGTTGCTGATTGGAACGTTTGACCACGGCCACTGTCGTGGGGGCGGGAACGTTCTGTGTTCGGTTTGTACGGGTGCTCTTGTGGTAGTCGGCTCTCGGCTTTCGGTCGGAGTAGGTTAGAAGACTGAGCTTTCGCTGCTCTGGACAGCCTGCCTTCCATTGGCTGTCTAATATACTTTCATTTGATTGTAACTGTTTAACGAAGTTGCTGAAGTTTCGACTTCAACGTAACTTTCCGAGGACAGTTGGCAATTGAGCGTTCTGCGTACAAGCTGCCTATGTTGTCTGTCTTGAGCAGTTTTGGCTAAATTGACTGTATCGGAGTTACCGTGTGACTTCGCTTGTTAAAATCAATCTCTGTATCGTCAGTGATTGTGTGGCGAGCCTTCTTCGTCTCCCTCAGTGGCGCATTTGTATTGCTAGGAAGTCTTTAGTCTGGAATAACCAGACCAGGATAATTTGTTTCGGACTATACTCGCTACATTGTCATCACCACGACGGGACGTCGAAGTAACCAGCCATCGCCTCCAGTACGCCAGATCGTGTCCGTGCAGTTAAGAAGACAGCTTGGTAATGTACGTCCACAGCACCGGCAAAGCAGGCAATTTTGCTAGGTGATAATGAGAGCTCAGCAGGGCGCGCCTGTTTGTCTTTTCTAACTTTATTCTGTCTTGAGTGTTCATTGTCCGAGTTATCACTAATGTAGCAGCAATTAATGTTGGGTTAGCTGTGTGTCTCTCTTAAGATTTGAGTTGCAAGGAATTGGCTCCACATACCACTTCGTCATAAACGTCACAATCTAGTTTAGGGACAACTTCACCTACACAGCATTTATTTGAGTGTTCAATTTGAGCCAATTTGATGTATTGTAAATGTTTCATGTGTTTTTATTATTTGGTGTTTAGTCTTAATAAATCATATTGTTATTTTGGCCAGAACTTTCATTCTGTTAAACGGTAGAGCAACCCTATCATTTCTCACGACGTTAATGAAACCTTCCTTGCCAATTTAAATTATTGCAGGTCCCAAACTCTTTTCTACTCCACTTTCAGGGTCGATTACAGTCAGTTCGCGTATCTTTTTAATCCATGTGCAACAGCAAAAGTGGGAGTTAGAATAGCGGGGGGGGGGGGGGGGGCTTCGAGCATCATTTACAAATGTAGATTCTAGAAGAATTTAGTGTTAAATACACTGCTAGCCTCGGCACCTCGCAAGCTGCATCATTCCAGTCTCAGGACTGAAGACCACAACAGCAACAACGGGAGTCACTGGCTGCTACGCCGTTGTTCCCGTGTGAATTGAGAAGTGATGCTTTTATTGGCGTACTGGGACGCGTGTTCGATGTGATTTTAGAGAGGATTGTTCGAAAAGGATTTGCCCGTCTGTTGGACGGAGGCAGCACTGGGCATTAAAAAACACTTAGTTTGTGTAAAACACAGTTCTCGTCCCACAATTTATGGACTGTGCTTTTTGAACCATCTCCATGCGGGACACATGGTTTTAGGAGGCAGTCTCTTTTCAGAAGTTGTGGTGAGAATATAAGAATTCGTGTTTTTGCAGGCTGTGAGGACAGGATGAGCGACGCAATTAGACTGCCGGAGGGTAGTTATTATCTTTGCTCGTCGTATTTCACTCGTGTCTTTTTATGAAAATAAATCTGTACAACCACACTTAGCACCTTTATTTTCCGTAGAAATCAGAGCCTACAACAATTTTTAACGTAACTCACGACGGAGGTAGTTGAAATAGTGGCGAATCTATTACATTACATACTCTTCAACTTCACTATTAGGCCCAAAATATCAGTTAAAATCAGATGTCTGTACGTGTAGTTTTACTGAGGTGTTGCCGAAGGATGACTATTACCGGCAGTACTACCTGACTGATGGGAAGGAGTAATAGTATTCCACATTACCAAATCCATATCACATCGTGAAAGTTTTGTAAATTTCTGTCAAGTCAGTGATACCGATCCATAAGATTTATCTTCCTACTGACAAAGTAAGTCAGGTACAGTACTTCAGCTCCACCCCTGTGGAGTGATCGGAGCTACATATAAAGTTGTATTTAGACTCGAATTAAACAGAGATATTAAGGTCTTGAAATGGAATTCAAGCACAGAGACGGAGTGATAATAATAACTGTACTGAATAAGTGGCATAGGATGCCAAATGATAAAAACTGAGTTCCAGACAAGTGTATAAAACGTTTATCAATAACTAAATTTAAAAACAACCTCAGTTAACAAGAAGCGTTAGATAATGAGGCATCAGGGAGAGACAGTGGCAAGTAATGAAACAGCTGCAGTGGAACAATCTGGAGATACCTCAGCCGCAGATCCGCTGATCTTGAGGTTCAGAGCTGAGCATTCGTTCGTGCTGCTGTTGCATAATCTGCAAAAATGTTGTCAAATGTTGGTAGTTATAAAACTAACGAAATTTCTGGCTTGAGAGTAAAGCTATACTGGAGAACGTGGTGCCTCTTGGAAGTCCATCTGCAAACAGAGGGTAGCTGTTTTCCCTGTGTTCCTATTTAAAGACTCCTAACCTGAGGAAAGTAAGTGACTGATTTAAGTGGAAATTTTCAGACCAACCTAGCTAGATATTTTGGTCCAAATTTTGCAGGAACCACACTTTGTTGTCGGGTTGCAAGGCACTGGCGACTTTTGTTAGCACTATTTCCATCATGCAGCCATTATCTCCCTGCACTTGAAGGCGGGTTAGAATAGACAAGGGCTTCATTGTACCGGAAAATGCTATCTTCTAAATTATTACCAGTACTTATTGAGCTACACAAGTCAAAGGAAAATCCCTATGTTCCTACGAATTGTCTTAGCCAAGAGGAATAAGAAACGAACAGGCATTATAGTACAGTGCAACCTGCCTCATCTTCAGACCGACATCCCTTAGTTTCCAAGACCAGACGACGAGGCTAGCCAAGCGGTTGTAAGTTGAGTCAGTCTATTTATCTATTATTGAAAACCGTATCAAAATAGGCTTTAATTTATAATATGTTTAACTGCACTGTGCACCACATACTGTAACGTGACTGCCGAATTACAGGTGGGAATGAAGAGGAACCCTCTGCCAGGTTCAAAATGGTTCAAATGGCTCTAAGCACTACGGGATTTAACATCTGAGGTCATCAGTCCCTTAGTCTTAGAACTACTTAAACCTAACTTAACCTAAGGACATCACACATATCCATGCCCGAGGCAGGATTCGAACCTGTGACCGTAGCAGCAGGGCGGATCCGGACTGAAGCGCCTAGAACCGCTCGGCCGAAGCTCTGTCAGGCATTTGGACTATGTCACATTATGTTACTTTACATTACATTGGATGGAATATGGCCTGAAAATAAAGAAAACAAACACGAAGGTAACAAACAACTTCAGAAAGGGGAATAACGGGTAGACTGACATCAAAACTGAGAATGAAGCAGAACCGAAAGAAATGAAAGAATGCAGTTGTGTAGAGAGGCTACCTACGGAAGGAATGAGAATCAGATTTACGAAGATGAAGAAAGTTGTCTTCAATATATCAGCTCTGCTGGAATCAGATATCGATGTGGGAGTGTGAAAGGAGTTTCTAAATGTGTACGTATGAAACTCATCTTCCTATGGATGTGAGATGTAGGCCATACGAAATATGGTGAAGGAAAAGAGGTTAGCATTTGAAATGTAATGAAGTTATCAAAGAATGTTCAGGCTTACCAGGTAAAAGTATACATAGCACGTTATAAGTCCTGAAAAGACTAGATGAGAAAAAAGACAATGGAAAGTCCTTACGAGGGGGAGGGATAGGTTTCTCACTTGAGATCCTGCAGGCCATGGATGAAGGCCAACAGCTTGTGATGAATTGTTATTTAACTTAGGGGCGACTAGACGCTTCAACAATAACAACAAACAACAGGATTAGCGTTGTCACACCTTAATAAATGGCCTCTAGTTCCCTAATGTTACATCCATGCCCGTTCCCAACTGGCCATGGTTGATTGGCTAATTTGGATGTGTGTTCAAATGGTTAAAATGGCTCTGAGCACTGTGTGACTTAACATCTGAGGTCATGTGTCCCCTTGAACTTAGAACTACTTAAACCTAACTAACATGACACATCCATGCCCGAGGCAGGATTCGAACCTGCGACCGTAGCAATCGCTCGGTTCCGAACTGAAGCGCCTAGAACCGCTCGTCTACAACGGCCGGCTGTGTGCCTTCTATAAATGCTTACACAACATTACTAATTTTCTTAAGTTATTAGTAACAGTTCACCAAAAACAACAAGTCTCAAAACACTTCGTAAAAGACTGATTAAATAGCTGTTTCTTTGTATAATAAATTCTCAACCAATAACAGTAGCAAACAACATCACTTCGAAATAAAAACTTACAGAATTGTAATGGTAGAAAGGTACCTTAAAAAATTTAAAATTAACTTTCATTTAACACGCAGATATAAGAACATGTACAAAACTCACAGTTAGCAGATATGGTGAATTCCAATATTTATAACCCGCTGAACTACAGACCAGAACTGAATTTCAAATCTATCCAATGAGGAATCCGGATAACAAAATTATGTTCACAAATAAGAAATAGAATAACTTTATGATAACGCCTATCCGGCAGTGGCCACTCTTTTACACACTTGTCAGTTGCTTTGGAAAGTGACAGTTACTGCTTAATCGCCATACAGTTAAGCAAACTAACACCGCAGAAGACACTGAAGGTTAATACAGGTACCGTATTCCACTACTTTCTTCTCCAGTGTCATGACATCCTTATTGTGGTGGAACACGCTACAGCACAGCGTGTTCAGGTTGGGCCCACTCTGTCTGGTTTATCTGCCGCAGCAAAACACTCACAAACAACATCGGCCACAGCTCGCCGTAAATTGCGTCCATTCAATTACAGAGCCCACGGCTTACCGTTCCACAGTAGCGTTGAATTCCCAAGCGTCTCGGTTTCACCATCAGTCCACAACCACAGAGAGCCAAAGTTATTAAATGCACAATTCGAACCATCCGGACCACAACACTCTGCCGTTCTGTCCTTCTCGCTCGGTACTCTCCAACCCTCCACTGCTCGTCGCCAGAGGGCCACTCGCCGCCAACTCGGCGCTCTCAGTATCTCTGGCGAGGCCAATACCGACCTTAACACTCGCGGCCGGAACACAATCGTGCCGAAACTCGGCACAAGCTGCATTCCATATTCCTGGATATCTGCAGAGGTTTTGACACTGCTGACTGTTAACGAAGGTACGGTCATACGGAATAGTTTCCCAAGCATGTGAGTGGCTCGAAATCTTTTTCAGTACCGTAAAATGGGGTTACTTTGTGAGAATTTTTAAGGTTTTGCTCGCATTGGCAGGACAGTGTAAATTATGATGATTAATAAGTAATACCAAGAAGTTGCTGAAAGCTTCCACTATGTGGCTATACGTTATTCAAATAAATATGTTCAGTAGAAAACCATTACACAACTGTTACAAGTTGTCACAAAGTTACCCACTGGGTGGGGCTACCATGTGACAAGCTTTGTTTTTGTTACCCCATCAAATGTTTATTTAAGGCAATATACAAAACATTGGTTTATTGTCTGACAACGTAAAGAATTTACAAAGATACCTACTTAACCTAAAAATAAATCTTTAACATCAAAAAGACCTCGCTTTTCTACTGGTGGTGGAGGTGTTATTTTATACAGAACTTCCTCCGTTGAATAACAAATGCAATCATCTCGATCTGGCAAGTTCCAGTAAATTTTTGACCTCTCCATTATGCTTACCACGTATCCTCCTGGCTTGATATCAGTCAGTCTTCCAGGGAACATTTCCCCTTCGAAGTTAACTACCACAAAGTCATCAAGTTTGAACGTGCATTAAGGGGTCATCTTAGTGGCCCCTTTTAAGTGGTGGACGTTTCTTGTGTCTCGGTGTAACTTACCAGTAGTCGAAGGTGCGTCTCTTTCTGATGGCCCGTTTGATGAATTTTCACAGAGAGCTTCCGAGTCATTCGGATCTTCATGGGTCCACTTGATGTTTCGCTCTCTTCTGAGGACTCGACCATATCGGTGACAAAAAGATCAAATATTTACACTTTAAAACACAGTGGGGCTACTTTGTGACGCTAAGAAACTGTCACTACGAAACCCCTTAACATGCTGATTTTATGGTTTTATAATTATACTGCTAACATAAACATTACAATAAATGTCAAATCACGCCATAATTTAGCCAACATATTAACAATCAGGCGTACATATCTGTTTTCTGCAATTCTTTCACATGAACGGCTCCAGCACACAAAGTTTACAACTATTCAAACAATGGCTCCAAAGCAGGTGTCAATATGAACGCACTTCCAACGAACAAAAGAAGCGCGGGAGATTCAGCCGGCTGCCGCAGCATGGTGCAGCGCTACAGGCAAGTCGCTGGCGCTAATCTTTGGTTTCTAGCTGCGGGAAATTCGAAATAAGCGAAAGTGAACGTATGTCACAAAGTTGCCCCTACAGTCACAAAGTAACTCCATTTTATGGTAACAGAAACCATTGCGTTGTCAGTGACAACGAGCGATCATCATAGACTAGGGTATCACCAGGAATACCACAAAGAAGTGTGATAGTCCGGCTGTTATTTTCTATGCACGTAAATGATCTGGCAGAAAGGTAAGCGGCAGTCTGCAGCTGTTGGTTGATGATGCTGTGGTGCATAGGAAGGTGTCGCCATTGAGTGACTGTAGGAGGGTACAAGATGACTTAGACAAAATTTCTAAGTGGTATGATGAATGGAAGGTGTTTCTAAATGTAGAAAAATCTAAGTTATTGCGCTTGAGCAGGAAAAGCAAATCAATAATGTCGGAATACAGAATTATTAGTGTGCTTCTTGACACACAGTGATTAAATATCCAAGCGTAACTTTGCTCAACATGAAACGGAATGAGCCTGAAAGGGCTGTAGTAGATAAGGCGAATGGTCGACTTTGGTTTACTGCTAGAATGTTAAGAACGTGTGGTCTATCAGTAAAGAAGACCAAATGTATGACACTAGTGCGATTCGTTGCTCTGTACTGTTCAGGCGTTTGAAGTCCACACCAGGTGAGATTAAAGGACGTCCTCAAAGGAATTAACAGGCGCGTTGCTAGATCTGTTACCGGTGGCGTCAAACAACAAGCAAATGTTATGGAGATGCTTCGGGAACTCAAATGGGAATCTCTGAAGGGAGGGAGGCGTTCCTTTCGAGGACCGCTGTTGAGAAAATTTAGACCGGCGCTTGAAACTAACTGCCGAAAAATTCTGTTGTCTCTAACACACATTGGTGAGTAAGGACGACGAAAACAAGATTAGAGACATTAGGGCCTGCACAGAGGCATACAGACAGTCCTTTCTCCCTAGCACTATTTCATGGTGGACCAGGAAATTAAATATGTGGTAGTGGTACGGAGGTACGCTCTGCCATGCACCATCCGGCAGCTTGTGCAGTATGTGTGCAGATATAAATGTTTTGGGACGCACAGAAAGACCTGCGTCAAAACAAGGCACCGGCAGCAGACAACATTCCATTAGAACTATTGAAAGCCATGGGAGAGCCAGTCCTGACAAAACTCTACCATCTGGTGAGCAATATGTATGAGGCAGGTGAAATACCCTCAGACTTCAAGAAGAATATAATAATACCAATCCAAAAGAAAGCAGGTGTTGACAGATGTGAAAATTACAGAACTATCAGTTTAATAACTCTCGGCTGGAAAATGCTAACACTAATTCTTTACAGACGAATGGAAAAACTGGTAGATGCAGACCTCGGGGAGGATCAGTTTGGATTCCGTCGAAATGTTGGAACACGTGAGGCAATACTGACCTTACGACTTATCTTAGAAGAAAGATTAAGAAAAGGCAAACCTACGTTTCTACCATTTGTAGACTTAGAGAAAGCTTTTGACAATGTTGACTGGAATACCCTTTTTCAAATTCTAAAGGTGGCAGGGGTAAAATACAGGGAGCGAAAGGCTATTTACAATTTGTACAGAAACCAGATGGCAGTTATAAAAGTGGAGGGGCATCAAAGAGAATCAGTGGATGGAAAGGGAGTGAGACAGGGTTGTAGAGTCTCCCCGATGTTATTCAATCTGTATATTGAGCAAGCAGTAAAGGAAACAAAAGAAAAATTCTGAGTAGGTATTAAAATCCATGGAGAAGAAATAAAAACTTTGAGGACTTGGTAGAGCAGCTGAACGGAATGGACAGTGTCTTGAAAGGAAGATATAAGACGAACATCAACAAAAGCGAAACAAGAATAATGGAATGTAGTCGAATTAAGTCGGGTGTTGCTGAGAAAATTAGATTAGGAAATGAGACACTTAAAGTAGTAAAGGAGTTTTGCTATTTGAGGAGCAAAATAATTGATGATGGTTGAAGTAGAGAGGATATAAAATGTATCCTGGCAATGGCAAGGAAAGCGTCTCTGAAGAAGAGAAATTTATCAACGTCGAGTATAGATTTAAGTGCCAGGAAGTCATTTCGGAAAGTATTTGCAAGGAGTGTAGCCATGTATAGAAGTGATACGTGGACGATAAATACTTTAGACAAGAAGAGAGTAGAAGCTTTCGAAATGTGGTGCTACAGAAGAATGCTGAAGATTAGATGGGTAGATCACATAACTAATGAGGATCTGTTGAATAGAATTGGGGAGAAGAGGAGTTTGTGGCACAATTTGACTAGAACAAGGGATCGGTTGGTAGAACATGCTCTGAGGCATCAAGGGATCACAAATTTAGTACTGGAGGGCAGCGTGGAGGGTAAAAAATCGTAGAGGGAGAGCAGGAGATGAATACACTAAGCAGATAGAGAAGGATGTAGGTTGCAGTAGGTACTGGGAGATAAGGAAGCTTGCACAGGATAGAGTAGCTTGGAGAGCTGCATCAAACCAGTCTCTGGGCTGAAGACCACAACAAAAACAACAACAAGCTATATCACCCAGGCCCTAAAAGTAGCTCTACGTTACAGGAAATATAGAAGATGTTAGGGTGGTGATGAAAAGATTGGCAGAAAAGTAAAGGCCAGGGATGAAGTCGACTCTTGTCCTCAAGGTAAGGACGTGGAAATAACTTCGCATTTGCGAGACACGGTTGGACGTTTCGCAAGCGGTGCTGGAGGAAACTTGTGCGCTGACTGCCGACATTAATGACGGGGGTGAAGAGGTATACCGTGGTGGGGGGGGAGGAAGAGGGGGGAGGAGGAGGGTTGATGAGTGCAGAGTCACTCATTAGGGACGCTTCAGTGGAGCGCCCGGCAACCGGGCACCAGGCGCCTCGCCGGCTGACCAGTCCGGCGCTAATTACACACCTCTCGCTCTGTGCTCTCGTTAGCGAGGCTTCTGGGCCGCCCGCGGACGCTCGGCGTGCCTCCCTCCCCCGCCTCCCTGCTCACCCACATGCAGCCAAATGAAATAATCAGCCGTGTCCACTTCTGCCCTGCCCAGCAGCGCTAGTACCAAATATGGGATAGCAGCTGGGGTACCAACTGGCGGCTACCCACCACACAGACAGGCTTTGCTCTCACTGCAGAAAGGACATCATACGGCGGTTATGTTTGTCACTTCTACTGTGACCGAGATATTCGTATCCTAAGTTTGACAGAAAAGGTAATTTCATGTGACGAGGGGCGTTTAATAAGTAACGCAACACACCTTTTTTCTGAAATCAGATTAGATTTACTCAGTACTGCAATACACCTTCTCATTCCCTACTCTTATGGCTGTAAAATCTTTTTTTTAGACATAATCTTCGTTCAAAGTTAGGTCCGCCACCTTACTGGGAGGGCCTGTATACCGACGTGGTACCGCTCTAGCAGATAATATCGGAAGTTTCATGCGGCCTTTCGCGGATGATGCTGTAGTATACAGAGAAGCTGCAGCATTAGAAAATTGCAGAGAAATGCAGGAAGATCTGCAGCGGATAGGCACTTGGTGCAGGGAGTGGCTACTGGCCCTTAACATAGACAAATTTAATGTATTGCGAATACATAGAAAGAAGGAAACTTTATTGTATGATTATATGATAGCGGAACAAACATTAGTATCTGTTACTTCTGTAAAGTATCTGGGAGTATGCGTACGGAACGACCGGAAGTGCAATGATCATATAAAATGAACTGTTGGTAAGGCCGGTTCCACGTTGAGATTCATTGGGAGAGTCCTTAGAAAATGCAGTCAATCAACAAAGCAGGTAGCTTACAAAACACTCATTCGACTTATACTTGAGTATTGCTCATCAGTGTGGGATCCGTACCAGGGCGGGTTGATAGAGGAGATAGAGAAGATCCAAAGAAGAGCGGCGCGTTTCGTCACAGGGTTATTTGGTAATTGTGATAGAGTTACGGAAATGTTTAGCAAACTCAAGTGGCAGACTCTGCGAGAGAGGCGCTCTGCACCACTGTGTAGCTTGCGGTCCAGGTTTCGAGAGGGTGCGTTGCTGGATGAGGTATAGAATATGTGGCTTCCCCCTACCAATACCTCCCGAGGTGACCACGAATGTAAAATTAGAGAGATTCGAGCACTCACGGAGGCTTTCCGGCAATCGTTCTTCCCGCGAACCATACGCGACTGGAACAGCAAAGTGAGGGAATGACAGTGGCAAGTAAAGTGCCCTCGGCAACGCACCGTCGGGCGGCATGTGGAGTATAAATGTAGATGTAGATGTAGATCTCTATTGGATGACGTCAGAGCGAACGTCTTGCTGCAAAAATAACCTTCCCAGTATCCCCAGAGAACACGCAGAAGTGCCGCAACACGACATGGCGTGGACTCGACTGATGTCTGGAGTAGTGCTGCAGGCAACTGAGACCATGAATCCTGCAAGGCTGTCCATAAACCCGTAAGATTACGAGGGGGTCGGATTTTTCTGAACAGCGTGATGCAAGGCATCCAAGATATCCTGAATAATGTTCTTGCCTGGGAAGTTTGGTGGCCAGCGGAAGTGTTTAAACTCAGAAGAGTGTTGCTGGAGCCATTCTGTAGGTATTCCGGACGTGTGAGGTTTCGCATTGTCCTGCTGTATTGCCCAAATCTGCCGGAATGCACATAGCACATGAATGGACGCAGGTGATCAGACAGGATGCTTACGTACGTCACCTGTCAGAGTCGTGTCTAGACGCATAATGCGTCCCTTATCACTCCAACAGCACGGGCGCACATCATTACAAAGCCTCCACCAACTTGAATAGTCCCCTGCTGAAATGCAAGGCCCATATATGAGATCGTTTCCATATCTGTACACGTCCACCCACTCGATACAATCTGAAACGAGACTCATCGGACCAGGCAACATGTTTCCAGTCATCAGCAGTCCAATGTCGGCGTTGACGGGCCCAGGCGAGGGGTAAGTCTTTGTGTCGTGCAGTCATCAAGGGTACACAAGTGGGCGTTTGGCTCCGACAGCCCATATCGATGGTGTTTCGTTGAATGGACTCCACGCTGACACTTATGGATGGCCCAGCAGCAATTTGCAGAAAGGTTGCACTTAGGTCACGTTGAACGATTGTCTTCAGTCGTCGTTGGTCCCGTTCTTGCAGGATCTTTTTCTGGCCGCAGTGATGTCGGAGATTTTGTGTTTTACAGCATTCTTGATATTCACGATACACTCTTGAAATGGTCGTACGGCAAAATCCCTACTTCATCGCTGTGTCCCAAGGCTGATACACCGACTGTAGTACCACGTTCAGACTCTCTTAAATATTGATAACCTGCTATTGTAGCAGCAGTAATCGATTTAACAACTACACCAGAAGTTGTTGTTTTATGTACGCGTTGGCTACCGCAGCGCTGTATTCTGACTGTTTACACATCTCTGTATTTGAATACGCATGCCTATACCAGTTTCCTTGGTAGCTTCAGTGTAATATTTAATGAAAATGATGTGAGTGTAAGCGAATGTTTATGACATTCTTGTATTTAAATATTTTTCTAATCTACTAGTTTAGACAGGGAAGTGCTCAAGATAAGTCAAATCATGTCTACAGCTCGTAAGAACGATGCATTTTTGTGGTGACCGGGACTTCTCGAGTGAAAAGCTCAAGCGAGAGATTCTGGAGTTTCACGTGTTTCCTGGGAGGAGAGAGACCTGCCTAGAGTAACGTGCGCGATTCCACCATCTAGGTGACTGATCCTGGGCACTGAACAGCCGCTGCCATATTTTAACTTGTGAAGGGACATTACATTTCGGGAGGTCTGAATGTACTCCGAATGTGCTGTGAGGATAGAAACTACATGAGTTACTACGGTTTGCGTCATGTGTCCCAATTTATGGATTATCATATTAGACTCTGAACTATTTCGAATTGGTGAATACGTTTAATATTGTGATGATTTAGTTTGGCAAATTTGCCACGATTCTACATCTACATTTATACTCCGCAAGTCATCGTTCGGTGTGCGGCGGAGGGTACTTTATGTGCCACTGTCATTACTTCACTTTCCTGGTCCAGTCGCGCATGGTTCGCGGGAAGAACGACTGTCTGAAAGCCTCCGTGCGCGCTCGAATCTCTCTAATTTTGCATTTGTGACGTCCTCTGGAGGTATAAGTAGACGGAAGCAATATATTCGATACATCATCCAGAAACGCACCCTCTCGAAACCTGCATAGCAAGCTACACCGCGATGCAAAGCGTCTCTCTTGCAAAGTCTGACACTTGAGTTTGCTTAACATCTACTTAACGCTGTCACGCTTACCAAATAACCCTGTGACGAAACGCGCCGCTCTTCTTTGGATCTTCTCTATCTCCTCTATCAACCCTACCTGGTACGGATCCCATACTGATGAGCAATACTCAAGTATAGGTCGAACGAGTGTTTTGTAAGCCACCTCCTTTGTTGACGGTCTACATTTTCTAAGGACTCTCCCAATGAATCTCAACCTGGCACCTGCCTTACCAACAATTATTTTTATGTGACGTCATCCAATAGAGATCTACATCTACATCTACATTTATACTCTACATGCCAACCGACGGTGCGTTGCCTAGGGCAATTTACTTTCCACTGTCATTCCCTCACTTTGCTGTTCCAGTCGCGTATGGTTCGCGGGAAGAACGACTGCCGGAAAGCCTCCGTGCGTGCTCGAATCTCTCTAATTTTACATTCGTGGTCACCTCGGGAGGTATAGGTAGGGGGAAGCAATATATTCTATACATCATCCAGCAACGCACCCTCTCGAAACCTGGACCGCAAGCTACACCGTGATGCAGAGCGCCTCTCTCGCAGAGTCTGCCACTTGAGTTTGCTAAACATTTCCGTAACTCTATCACAATTACCAAATCACCCTGTGACGAAACTCGGCGCTCTTCTTTGGATCTTCTCTATCTCCTCTATCAACCCGCCCTGGTACGGATCCCACACTGATGAGCAATACTCAAGTATAGGTCGAACGAGTGTTTTGTAGGCTACCTCCGTTGTTGATTGACTGCATTTTCTAAGGACTCTCCCAATGAATCTGCCGCCGTTGGATAAGCAGCTGCAGCAGCAAGCCGTATAACCCTAGCTTCTTATTTGTTACATAGTTTAATTTCTTTGCGTGTTTTTGGGTACTTGCATTGTTTAATTCGTATATTTCGGGCGTATTATAGTATTTGAGGGTTGTAGCATCGCGCCTTAGTACCTGAATAGTGCAAATTCGCGTAGTCGTCTGTCTTCTGTTTTTGTTTTGAACAGCCAGTGTCGGTTGGTCACAGTCATTGTGCTCCCTGCCGCCGTTGGATACGCAGCTGCAGCAGCAAGTCGTATAACCCTAGCTTACTTATTTGTTACATAGTTTAATTAATTTCTTTGCGTGTTTTTGGGTACTTGCATTGTTTAATTCATATATTTCGGGCGTATTATAGTATTTGACAGTTGTAGCATCGCGCTTTAGTGTTTACTTCGTAGATTCTTATTTAAATTGCGTGTGAGTTTCGTATAGGAGGTGCAGTTTCGAGTTTTAGTTACTGTAATCGTAAATTCAGCAGATTGTAGCGCAGTCGTTAGGCATTTGTACAGGTTAGTTGATACATTCTTTGCGTGTTCCGCTTGCGTTATCTAGGCACCGACTCGTGTTTCAGTAACTGTTGTTAAACATCGATTAGAATGGACAGGGACTGCGATTGCTGTGTTCGGATGAGGGCTGACTTGGCATCCCTTCGCTCACAGCTGCAATCGGCGCTGACTTCGGTCGCGCAGCTTGAGGCTGTTGCCAATGGGCACCACTGTGGGGAGCCGGACTCGGGTATCACGGGGATGTCAACCTCATCCCGTCTGTCCCCAGATCGGTCTGCCGCTGTGGTTGCCCCGGTTGCTGCCCGCAGTGGAGCTGAGCCCTCGCCTGTGGTTGATTGGGAGGTCGTTCCAAGGCGTGGCAGGCAGCGAAAGGCGTCCCCGGAAGCTGACCAGAAAGCCTCCCCGGTGCGTCTGACAAACCGGTTTCAGGCACTGTCTCTGGCTGAGCCAGATGCAGCTGCCTGCCCTGTTTCAGAGGATCATTCTCAGCCTTCAAGGTCCGGGCAATCGCAGAGGTTGGGCTTACTGGTAGTTGGGAGCTCCAATGTTAGGCGCGTAATGGGGCCCCTTAGAGATATGGCGGCTAAGGAGGGGAAGAAATCCAGTGTGCACTCCGTGTGCATTCCGGGAGGAGTCATTCCTGATGTGGAAAGGGTCCTTCCGGATGCCATGAAGAGCACAGGGTGCAGCCAGCTGCAGGTGGTGGCACATGTCGGCACTAATGACGTGTGTCGCTTTGGATCTGAGGAAATTCTCTCTGGATTCCAGCGGCTATCTGATTTGGTGAAGGCTGCCGGTCTTGCTTATGAGATGAAGGCAGAGCTCACCATCTGCAGCATCGTTGACAGAACCGACTGCGGACCTTTGGTGCAGAGCCGGGTGGAGGGTCTGAATCAGAGGCTCAGACGGTTTTGCGACCGTATTGGCTGCAGATTCCTTGACTTGCGCCATAGGGTGGTGGGGTTTCGGGTTCCGCTGAATAGGTCAGGAGTTCACTACACTCAGCTGGCGGCTACACGGGTAGCGGAGGCTGTGTGGCGTGGACTGGGCGGTTTTTTAGGTTAGAAGGCCTCGGGAAAGTGCGGGATGGGCTGCAATGTCAAAGGGTGCTTGGCAATTACAGGACGTGCTTGGATCAAGGAACAGTCGGAATTATAGTTGTAAACTGTTGTAGTTGCGCTGGAAAAGTCCCTGAGCTTCAAGCGCTAATAGAAAGCACAGAAGCGGATATCGTTATAGGTACAGAAAGCTGGCTAAAGCCTGAAATAAGTTCTGCAGAAATTTTTACGAAGTCTCAGACGGTGTTCAGGAAAGATAGATTAGGCAGAATTGGTGGTGGAGTGTTGGTGTCTGTCAGTAGTGGTTTATCTTGTAGTGAAGTCGAAGTAGATACTCTGTGCGAATTGGTGTGGGTGGAGGTTATACTTAACAGCCGAATTAAGTTAATAATTGGCTCCTTCTACCGACCCCCAGACTCCGATGATACAGTTGCGGAACAGTTCAGAGAAAGTTTGAGTCTCGTAACAAATAAATACCCCACTCATACGGTTATAGTTGGTGGGGACTTCAACCTACCCTCGGTATGTTGGCAAAAATACTTGTTCAAAACCGGTGGTAGGCACAAAACGTCTTCCGAGATTGTCCTAAATGCATTCTCCGAAAATTATTTAGAGCAGTTAGTCCACGAACCCACGCGAATTGTAAATGGTTGCGAAAACTCACTTGACCTCTTGGCCACAAACAATCCAGAGCTGATAGAGAGCATCATGACTGATACAGGGATTAGTGATCACAAGGTCATTGTAGCTAGGCTCAATACCATTTCTTCCAAATCCATCAGAAACAAACGCAAAATAATTTTATTTAAAAAAGCGGATAAAGTACCACTAGAAGCCTTCCTAAAAGACAATTTCCATTCCTTCCGAACTGACTATGCGAATGTAGACGAGATGTGGCTCAAATTCAAAGATATAGTAGCAACAGCAATTGAGATATTCATATCTCATAAATTGGTAAGAGATGGAACGGATCCCCCGTGGTACACAAAAAAGGTCCGAACGCTGTTGCAGAGGCAACGGAAAAAGCATGCGAAGTTCAGAAGAACGCGAAATCCTGAAGATGGGCTAAAATTTACAGACGCGCGAAATTTGGCACGTACTTCGATGCGAGATGCCTTTAATAGGTTCCACAACGAAACATTGTCTCGAAATTTGGTAGAAAATCCGAAGAAATTCTGGTCGTATGTAAAGTACACAAGCGGCAAGACGCAGTCAATACCTTCGCTGCGCAGTGCCGATGGTACTGTTATCGACGACTGCGCCGCTAAAGCGGAGTTATTGAACGCAGTTTTCCGAAATTCCTTCACCAGGGAAGACGAATGGAATATTCCAGAATTTGAAACACGAACATCTGCTAGCATGAGTTTCTTAGAAGTAGATACCTTAGGGGTTGCGAAGCAACTCAAATCGCTTGATACGGGCAAGTCTTCAGGTCCAGATTGTATACCGATTAGGTTCCTTTCAGATTACGCTGATACTATAGCTCCCTACTTAGCACTCATATACAACCGCTCGCTCACCGATAGATCTGTACCTACAGATTGGAAAATTGCGCAGGTCGCACCAGTGTTCAAGAAGGGTAGTAGGAGTAATCCATTTAACTACAGACCTATATCATTGACGTCGGTTTGCAGTAGGGTTTTGGAGCATATACTGTATTCAAACATTATGAATCACCTCGAAGGGAACGATCTATTGACACGTAATCAGCATGGCTTCAGAAAACATCGCTCTTGTGCAACGCAGCTAGCTCTTTATTCGCACGAAGTAATGGCCGCTATCGACAGGGGATCTCAAGTTGATTCCGTATTTCTAGATTTCCGGAAAGCTTTTGACACCGTTCCTCACAAGCGACTTCTAATCAAGCTGCGGAGCTATGGGGTATCGTCTCAGTTGTGCGACTGGATTCGTGATTTCCTGTCAGGAAGGTCGCAGTTCGTAGTAATAGACGGCAAATCATCGAGTAAAACTGAAGTGATATCAGGTGTTCCCCAGGGAAGCGTCCTGGGACCTCTACTGTTCCTGATCTATATAAATGACCTGGGTGACAATCTGAGCAGTTCTCTTAGGTTGTTCGCAGATGATGCTGTAATTTACCGTCTAGTAAGGTCATCCGAAGACCAGTATCAGCTGCAAAGCGATTTAGAAAAGATTGCTGTATGGTGTGTCAGGTGGCAGTTGACGCTAAATAACGAAAAGTGTGAGATGATCCACATGAGTTCCAAAAGAAATCCGTTGGAATTCGATTACTCGATAAATAGTACAATTCTCAAGGCTGTCAATTCAACTAAGTACCTGGGTGTTAAAATTACAAACAACTTCAGTTGGAAGGACCACATAGATAATATTGTCGGGAAGGCGAGCCAAAGGTTGCGTTTCATTGGCAGGACACTTAGAAGATGCAACAAGTCCACTAAAGAGACAGCTTACACTACACTCGTTCGTCCTCTGTTAGAATATTGCTGCGCGGTGTGGGATCCTTACCAGGTGGGATTGACGGAGGACATCGAGAGGGTGCAAAGAAGGGCAGCTCGTTTTGTATTATCGCGTTATAGGGGAGAGAGTGTGGCAGATATGATACACGAGTTGGGATGGAAGTCATTACAGCATAGACGTTTTTCGTCGCGGCGAGACCTTTTTACGAAATTTCAGTCACCAACTTTCTCTTCCGAATGCGAAAATATTTTGTTGAGCCCAACCTACATAGGTAGGAATGATCATCAAAATAAAATAAGAGAAATCAGAGCTCGAACAGAAAGGTTTAGGTATTCGTTTTTCCCGCTCGCTGTTCGGGAGTGGAATAGTAGAGAGATAGTATGATTGTGGTCCGATGAACCCTCTGCCAAGCACTTAAATGTGAATTGCAGAGTAGTCATGTAGATGTAGATGTAGAAATGTGGAACCCGCCTTACCAACAGTTCATTTTATATGATCATTTCACTTCAGATCGTTCCGAACGCATACTCTCAGATATTTTACAGAAGTAACTGCTACCAATGTTTGTTCCGCTATCATATAATCATACAATAAAGTATCCTTCTTTCTATATATTCACTATACATTACATTTGTCTATGTTAAAGGTCTGTTGCCACTCCCTGCACCAAGTGCCTATCCGCTGCAGATCTTCCTGTATTTCGCTGCAATTTTCTAATGCTGCAACTTCTCTGTACACTATAGCATCATCCGCGAAAAGGCGCATGGAACTTCCGAAACTATTTCTTAAGTCTCTCAACGTAACTTGACTGCCCTTGATAAGGGTATTTTCTGCCTGTATTTTAATTGAATAAGCGTAAGACCACATCCCAATTTTTTTAGATGTCCTTGCTCTATGAAACATTGTTCAACATAATTCTCTATGGACCACATTAACTGCAGTCGTTAGAATGGAGTCATTGTTATTAAATTATGAATTTAATTTTCATTTTGTATTTATGTATATTTTATTAACTCGCACCTCTAACGAATGAATAGACTATTTGACTACAGGATCGCAGCAGAAAGTTATTACTTGCAGCAAATTAGCTGCAGGGCATGAAAATTGGGAATATTTGTGGCAAGGTCTTATGGGACCATACTGCTGAGGTGTTCGGTCCCTAAGCTTAAACATTATTTAACCTAACTTAAAATAACTTAGGCTAAGGACGACATACACACCCCTGCCCGAGGGAGGACTCGAACCTCCGACGGGGGGAAGCCGCGCGGACCGTGAGAGGGCGCCCTGGACCGCTCGGTTACCCCGCGCGGCGCAGGGCATGAGAGCGAACGTGAGCCGCTACTACATCGAGCCATTCTTTTTAAACAAAGCCGTGCACAGTCAAAAAGTACCTGAAGTACGAGTAATCGCGGGTAAAGTCGCAACAAGCCTGCTCGCATGGACTGCTGTTTAGAATAGCAGCTATGCAGCAGTAACCATTAGGAACAGTTGCATTCTTCATTTAAGGACATAACAGAATATGAACTCTTCACTTAAAACTTCCGGCCTGATAGGCCGTGGTCGAATTATAAGACAATACCGGCCGTGAAAGCTTACATTGTATGATCGAGAATATGAACTGGTTGTGGTATATCGATAGGCTAAATAGCTCTCAAGCATGTAACACACAAAAATGTTCAGCTTGGGCTCCATAGTTTATACAAAGGAATACTTGTACGGAAAGATGGGAATCAACCAAGCGAATGGAAGAAGAAGTAAGTCTAAAACTCACAGACTAGTAAAACTATACGCTGTAATAAGCAATTAGGCAATGGTAGATAGGCCAAATGAGTGAAGAGAGTGAACAGGCAGTAAAAGCCGTGATAAAGAAATACTACTCCTTCGTGTATTATTTAGTCCACAACCAAACAATTTTTGTGTGTTACTTCGATACTGACTCTAGCACACCCACATTTCAGACTTGTGATGGTTTTTATAAATTTTATTTCATTTATATTTCATTTTTGTCACTTGAGCCCACAAAGTACCATAAAAGTGACCATTTTCTGAGCATTGTCTCTATCACCATCAATTTTTATCACTGTTGTTATTCATTTTATTCCTTGTTCGTACTTTTTACCCACGTACCATTGACTCCTCACCTGAAAAGATCACATAATGCCACATGCTTGAGAGCCCTTACTCTTTCGGCATCTTACAGCTCATTGATGGTCTATCATGTCCTTAAATAAAGTGTTGTAAACACTCTGATCAATGAGTCCAGTTATCCTATGCCATCGCTGATAACGTCAGTTCACTTGCATGTACACCGTTGACGCCTGCGCCGCAACGCGTTTCCAGACCTCAGCTCACTTGTGTTTGGCGTTCCTACCGTACGGCTGCCCTTCGTCGGAATGCTGCGTTTGTACTCGGCTCCTGTTTACTTCGGCCCATCCGCCCGGACATTATGTTTTTAGATCAGATAGATGATTGGTCCCTAACTCTCTTCCGTTTTTTCTATTTCTGCCAATATGCAATGATTGGAACTCTAGCACTCACTTGCCCGACCGCATGTTACGTACTACCAATTACAATACGTGAGTAACTTCGTTTCGGCAGTCCATTCTTTTGGTTTTCAGACGTATGTTGCATTATATTTCTTCCCTCCTCTCCTTTGTATGTTACAGTTTAGACACCTGAAGATGAGATTTTAAAATCCCGAAACCGGTCGTGGTTTGACTAAATATTAGTGCAATTGAAATGGATACCTCCTAATTAATTAGCGTATTGTATGGCTGTGAGAGCACTGAAAGACCTAAGTCATAACAAGGCCCTGGGAGCAGACAACAGTCCATTAGAACTATTGACAGCCTTGGGAGAGCCAGTCCTGACAAAACTCTACCATCTGGTGAGCAAAATGTATGAGACAGGCGAAATACCCTCAGACTTCAAGAAGAATATAATAATTCCAATCCGAGAGCAGGTGTCGACAGATGTGAAAATTACCGAACTATTAGTTTAATAAGTCACGGCTGCAAAATACTAATGCGATTTCTTTACAGACGAATGGAAAAACTGGTAGAAGCCGATCTCGGGGAAGATCACTTTGGATTCCGTCGAAATATTGGAACACGTGAGGCAATACTCACCCTACGACTTATCCTAGAAGCTATATTAAGAAAAGGCAAACCTACATTTAAAAGCATTTGTAGACTTAGAGAAAGCTTTTGACATTGTGCCTGGAATACTCTCTTTCAAATTCTGAAGGTGGTAGGGGTAAAATACAGGGAGCGATAGGCCATTTACAATTTGTACAGAAACCAGATGGCAGTTATAAGAGTCGAGGGGCATGAAAGGGAAGCAGTGGTTGGTAAGGGATTGAGACAGGGTTGTAGCCTCTCCACAATGTTATTCAATCTGTATATTGAACAAGCAGTAAAGGAAACAAAAGAGAAATTCGGAGTCGGTATTAAAATCAATGGAGAAGAAATAAGAATTTTGAGGTTCGCCGATGACATTGTAATTCTGTCAGAGACAGCAAAGGACCAGGAAGAGCAGCTGAACGGAATGGACAGTGTCTTGAAAGGAAGATATAAGATGAACATCAACAAAAGCAAAACGAGGATAATGGAATGTAGTCGAATTAAATTGGGTGGTGTTGAGGGAATTAGATTAGGAAATGAGACACTTAAAGTAGTAAAGGAGTTTTGCTATTTGGGGAGCAAAATAATTGATGATGGTCGAAGTAGAGAGGCTATAAAATGTAGACTGGCTATGGCAAGGAAAGCGTATCTGAAGAAGAGAACTTTCTTAACATCGAGTATAGATTTAAGTGTCAGGAAGTTGTTTCTGATAGTACCTGTATGGAGTGTAGCCGTGTATGGAAATGAAACGTGGGCGATAAATAGTTTAGAGAAGAAGAGAATAGAAGCTTTCGAAATGTGGTGCTACAGAAGAATGCTGAAGATTACTTGGGTAGATCACATAACTAATGAGGAGGTATTGAATAGAATTGGGGAGAAGAGGAGCTTGTGGCACAACTTGACTAGAAGAAGGGATCGGTTGGTAGGACATGTTCTGAGACATCAAGTGATCACGATTTTAGTATTGGAGGGCATCGTAGAGGGTTAAAATTTGTAGAGGGAGACCTAGAGATGAATACACTAAACAGATTCAGAAGGATGTAGGCTGCAGTACGTACTGGGAGATGAAGTAGCTTGTGCAGGATAGAGTAGCATGGAAGGCTGCATCAAACGAGTCTCAGGACTGAAGACCACCACCACAACAACAACAACATGGCTGTGAGTGGGGCACCTTTCTTTGTAAACACGTTGGCATGAACGATGTAATGCAACGACAAATCGGGCAGCTTCATTTACGGTTTGCTCAGTGGGAACGTCCAAACACAAGACTCTTACTGCCGTTTTGACATTTCTCTTCACCGGCACGTAAATACACACACATACACACACACACACACACACACACACACACACACACACACACACACACACACACACACACACACACATACACACAAAGACAAACACAAAACATACACACACTATTTCACTGGCCTGGCTTACCTCAACTGTAGAGGGTCACGTGGCCGAATTTCAATCCGAACTACATGAAAAAAAAGTCAAAATCGTTCCACAAAAGCAGCTTTTACTTTCATAATAAGCAATGAAGACAAGAAGTAGTTCGCAAAAGTGAACAATTGTTTTAGGATTCTCGCTTCAGTTTTAAATGTAATTTTAAAATTTTCCACAAAACTAACCATCATTATCATAGTAAGCAACGAATGCAAGAAGAAATTGCCACAAAGTAATTAATCAGCTGCTTTACGGACTATGTGTCACTTTGGAACACAATTTTAAAATGTCCCACAAATTTTGCCTTCATTATCATTGTAAGCAATCGATACAAGAAGAAATTGGTGAAAAGAAACAGGGAGACTTATTTTTAGTTTGGAATCAGCAAGTACTAAGTTTTCAACCATATATCACTTAATGTGACATATTTGAAAGCAAATTCGCGTTTTTCCTAAACACAATCAAACATTTCTGAACTTCCATGAACTCTTGAGGCCTGAAAGGTTAGAGCCCTAAGTAACAAACAAAAATGGGTCTGAAATTTAATGAATCCTGTACCACAAGTCATTACTGCCCATGTGGTTCTATTCCGAAACCGTTCGTACTGGCAGTGTTACGAGTTTCCATTTACGCTACAACAGCTTTAGATGCAAGTAGTTTCACTAACACTATCAACGACCTCTCAGTCTTCTGACTTGGACGTACCCGATCTCTGTCCTTCTCTACAGTTGTCACGCTCTACAGCACCCTCTAGTATCATGGCAGTCATTTCCTGATGTTTAGCAGATGTCCTATCTTCCTGTCCCTTCTTCTTGTCAGTATTTCCCATAAATTCCGTTCCTCGTCTATCCTGCGAAGAACTCCGCTTTACTTACCTTATCGGTCAATATAATCTTAAACATTCTTCTGTAGCATCACATCTCAAATCCTTCTATTCTTTTCCTTTTCCAGTTTTCCCACAGCCCGTGTGTCACTAACATACAATGCTATGCTCCAGTGGTATGTTCTCAAAAATTTCATCCTGAAATATGTTTGATTCTAGTCGACTCCTATTGGCCAGGAATACCCTTCTCGCCAGTCCTAGTCGGCTTTTTATGTCCTCCATGCTGAGTCCCTCATGGGTTATTTTCCTGCCTAGGTAGCAGATTTCCTTAACTTCATCTACTTCGTGTCCACCATTCAGATATTCCATTTCTTGCTGATCTCATTTCTGCTACTTCTCATTTCTGCTACTTCTCATTTCTGCTACTTCTCATCACTTTAGTCTTTATTCGATTTACCCTCAGTCCATATTCTGTACTCATTGGAGACTTCATTCCATTTAACAGATACTGCAATTATTCGTCACTTTCACACAGAATAACAAAGTACTCTGCGAATCGTAACATTGAAACCCCTTCACCTTGAATTTTAACGCCACTCTTGAGCCATTCTTTTACTTCCGTCATTGCTTTTTAGTCGTACAGATTAAACAGCAGCGGTGAAAGATTACATCCCAGTCTTACACCCTTTCTAATCAATGCACTTCGTTCTTGGTCTTCCTCTCGTATTGTTCCTCCTTGGTCCTTTAGATATTGTACCTTATCCGTCTGTGGCTTACCTCCATTTTCCTCATACTTTCGAAAATCTTGTACAATTTTCCATTGACAAACGCCATTTCGCTGTCACAGGTCCCCACTTAACTTCCTAGTCAGATAGCGTTTTTGAGTGCCTGATTTTCTTTGAAGTCCGATTGCACTTAGACAGTCCTTAACCTTTCAATATTAAATTGCATATCAGGGGCCATTAATCAGGTGCTCCGAACCCTTATTCCAAGCACGTTTGAATACTTTGATAGTAAGATTTTATGAAGTTATGTTCTTGAATGTTGCTAATGAATAAGTTATACAACATACCAATTTAAAACGATGCTCTCATTCATTTATTTAAAAAAAACCTTCAGTGTTTTTTCGGTGAAAAGAATTCTTTGGTGGACGCTCATATTGTCCTGACGCCGCACAAGAAACGAGCGACACAATTCCATGCGTCTTCTGCAGTTCCAATGGTCATCCCCTCGTGAAGTGGATGTGGCAGGGATTGAAGCAAATGGGAAGAACGGTAGGACCATTTCTTGCAGAGACACACGCAGTGTCTCTAGCTGTAACGAGTGGAACCGGCCGGAGTGGCTCTGCGGTTCTAGGCTCTACAGTCTGGAGCCGAGCGACCGCTTCGGGCGCAGGTTCGAATCCTGCCTCGGGCATGGATGTGTGTGATGTCCTTAGATTCTTTAAGTTTAATTAGTTCTAAATTCTAGGCGACTGATGACCTCAGAAGTGCTCAGGGCCATTTGAACCATTTTTTGTAACAAGTGGATTAGGATCGCCACCTGCCAGAGCATCTGTTTCGTAGGCTCTTCTCGCTGCCTTCTCCTTACCTTCCAGTACGCCTTCAGTAACAATTTTTTTTTTTTTTTTTGCACATTCGCTGAACTGTCTTTCTGATTGGAAACCGTCTGTTAGAATGTCTTCGGGAGCACAGGTGTTCTCATCTAGTACCTTCCGCAGTCTTCGTAAAGAAAGGCGAATTTCTAGTTTCTCTTGATTTGTAGAGACTTTTTTTTCAAATTAACCAGCGCACTAGACACTTGAACGAAAAGGACCGAACGAAAGCTACATTTCCTCTTTGCTCGTTTCTTACCGGTATTGTGGCGGTGCAACATTGTGTCATTATCCAACGAGACGCATTTCCTTTTTTGGGCATGAAATAACTAACTTTTACATAAGACAGCAATCGGTTTCAGGTGTAAAATAGGTAACTCCTAAACTCTAAAATACTGACTTCAGCGAAACTAGTAATCAGGATTTGAAGGGTGAAACGCTGTTGAATTTATACGAATGCGTGGTGTCTGTTCTTTTGGACATATCTGAAGGAACAAACACCACGCAGTCACATAAATTCGTGGTCAATGCACTTGCTTACTAAGCATAAGATCCCAGGGTTCGATTTCCTGTCCAACACGTACTTTCACTCGTCGCTTCTAACTCCGCGTAATGTCCCGACGCAGCTGACAGCAGTTATCCCCTCATTCTATCCCTTCCCCTCACTGCCTTCAATTAACATATGCTGTTGAATTTTTTTTCACTTAGAACTACGATAACAGCACCAGATATTACACAGTTCTGTTTGAAAAAGCTTACCGCCGTCTCCTTAATTAAAACAGATATGAAAGGAGACTATACGTTTCACCATTACCTGATCACCCGCTGTAGGCCATTTGCGTAACGATTTTTCAAAAAATTCTAATAATAAACAAGGTGGACATAAGGAAACCCCCACAGCAAGCACAGTCGACTCTGGAAACAAACGTACATTAATAAGATCCGATTTTATTAATTTTCAACTGTTGAGGATACTTGTGCAATCACCAGTCCTAAATGACACTTCATATTCAGATTTTCAGGCTGCTTCTTTACGGGAATTGTTGGAAGGAGTTAATGTGGTGGCCGTTTTGGCCAAGTGGTTGTAGGCGTTTCAGTCCGGAACCGCGCTGCTGCTACGGTCGCAGGTTCGAATCCTGCCTCGGGCATGGATGTGTGTGATGCCCTTAGGTTACCGAGGTTTAAGTAGTTCTAAGTCTAAGGGACTGATGACCTCAGATAGCCTCCTTAGAGCCATTTGAACCAGTTAGTGTGGCGCGTCGTGTGAGCGTTTCTTTCTCATGAACGATTGAGCTGCTGCTCACATTTGAGGTCTAGTACATTTTGTTTGGTTCAGTCGAGACACAATGCAACAATCGTATATCGCGTTCCATTCCTTTGCGTTTGTTCCTCAAGCAGAAAGCAAGGGAAACATTATGCAGAAACATAGAGAGGGTTTCTATTTGTTCCTTTATTTTTATAGTTGCTATCCTAGGTGAAAAATAACGGTGGAAGGAAATTAGAGAGAAATAGGCACGCGGGCACTGTCTTTGCACCCATTTGGCGATCCAATATAAGCTACTGCTCAGATTCGCACTAGGTGTGAAACCTTTTCTTCTCCTCAAGCTCTCACTAACTCTCCAGCATTTCTGTAAGTTATGACATTGTACTGCTATTCTGGAGGAGGAACGTCCGAGAAAGAGGAAATATTTTAAAACATTTGTTGCTCTTGCTGTAACAGTACCAATCAACCAGCCGATTACACTATAATTTTCTAGAGTATAATATTCACATAAATGTTTCCAGAATGAGATTTTCACTCTGCAGCGGAGTGTGCGCTGATATGAAACTTCCTGGCAGATTAAAACTGCGTGCCCGACCGAGACTCGAACTCGGGACCTTTGCCTTTCGCGGGCAAGTGCTCTACCAACTGAGCTACCGAAGCTTCGGTAGCTCAGTTGGTAGAGCACTTGCCCGCGAAAGGCAAAGGTCCCGAGTTCGAGTCTCGGTCGGGCACGCAGTTTTAATCTGCCAGGAAGTTTCATTCACATAAATCTCGGTTTCCTGTGGTGCTTTTGTAAAGTTACTGTTTGCGTATTTGTCGAGTCTAGTACTCCGTCTCTCTCTCTCTCTCTCTTTCTGCTCTCTGTCTCTTACGCTCACGCATACACACGGAGACAGAAAACGAGAGCGATACACAGAGAAAGAAAAGAGAGACAAAATGAGAAGATGGGGAAACTGGGATGAAATACACTCCTGGAAATTGAAATAAGAACACCGTCAATTCATTGTCCTAGGAAGGGGAAACTTTATTGACACATTCCTGGGGTCAGATACATCACATGATCACACTGACAGAACCACAGGCACATAGACAAAGGCAACAGAGCATGCACAATGTCGGCACTAGTACAGTGTATATCCACCTTTCGCAGCAACGCAGGCTGCTATTCTCCCATGGAGACGATCGTAGAGATGCTGGATGTAGTCCTGTGGAACGGCTTGCCATGCCATTTCCACCTGGCGCCTCAGTTGGACCAGCGTTCGTGCTGGACGTGCAGACCGCGTGAGACGACGCTTCATCCAGTCCCAAACATGCTCAATGGCGGACAGATCCGGAGATCTTGCTGGCCAGGGTAGTTGACTTACACCTTCTAGAGCACGTTGGGTGGCACGGGATACATGCGGACGTGCATTGTCTTGTTGGAACAGCAAGTTCCCTTGCCGGTCTAGAAATGGTAGAACGATGGTTTCGATGACGGTTTGGATGTACCGTGCACTATTAAGTGTCCCCTCAACGATCGCCAGAGGTGTACGGCCAGTGTAGGAGATCGCTCCCCACCCCATGATGCCGGGTGCTGGTCCTGTGTGCCTCGGTTGTATGCAGTCCTGATTGTGGCGCTCACCTGCACGGCGCCAAACACGCATACGACCATCATTGGCACCAAGGCAGAAGCGACTCTCATCGCTGAAGACGACACGTCTCCATTCGTCCCTCCATTCACGCCTGTCGCGACACCACTGGAGGCGGGCTGCACGATGTTGGGGCGTGAGCGGAAGACGGCCTAACGGTGTGCGGGACCGTAGCCCAGCTTCATGGAGACGGTTGCGAATGGTCCTCGCCGATACCCCAGGAGCAACAGTGTCCCTAATTTGCTGGGAAGTGGCGGTGCGGTCCCCTACGGCAGTGCGTAGGATCCTACGGTCTTGGCGTGCATCCGTGCGTCGCTGCGGTCCGGTCCCAGGTCGACGGGCACGTGCACCTTCCGCCGACCACCGGCGACAACATCGATGTACTGTGGAGACCTCACGCCCCACGTGTTGAGCAATTCGGCGGTACGTCCACCCGGCCTCCCGCATGCCCACTATACACCCTCGCTCAAAGTCCGTCAACTGCACATACGGTTCACGTCCACGCTGTCGCGGCATGCTACCAGTGTTAAAGACTGCGATGGAGCTCCGTATGCCAAGGCAAACTGGTTGACACTGACGGCGGCGGTGCACAAATGCTGCGCAGCTAGCGCCATTCGACGGCCAACACCGCGGTTCCTGGGTGTCCGCTGTGCCGTGCGTGTGATCATTGCTTGTACAGCCCTCTCGCAGTGTCCGGAGCAAGTATGGTGGGTCTGACACACCGGTGTCAATGTGTTCTTTTTTCCATTTCCAGGAGTGTAGATACAGAAATCTTGCTTTTGTCTGTGCATCATCTGTCAATAAATGTTTCGATGCGGCTCGTCAAGACATCCTCTTTTTACAGATCTACACATATCAGAATATCACTGAACTCGATGATCTCAGTGTTTTGTTGTAGACCGAATGTTACACTCTCTGTCTTCCCGAACATGTTTTGTCCACTATAGTAGTCTGTAGTGCCATGGAAATTATTCCCTGATGTCTTAACGCACGTCCTGTCATACAATCCACTCGTCCAGTTAGCTATATTAAGCATATCCATTACGGCAGGCTTAATTAAGGGAGTATACATACAGATACCGGTTACAAATATGAAACAGTTTTCTTTATATCCATTGTCTAGTTTTCGAGCTTTCCTAGTCCATCTTCAGAGGAGGTAGATTAGATTAGATAACACTTGTTCTACAAATCATGAATACGACAGTTCGTAATGATGTGGAACGTGTCAGTTTAACAAAGTTCCTTTACAAGTCACTATTCAGTGAATTTATTAAAAATTTTAATTCCTTATACTTAAAAATTTATCTATTCAGTAGAAGGAGAAGACATTCAGCAAATAATTTAATTAGTTTTTAATGGTGGTCAGACTTTTGACACTATATGGTTAGTGACCAAAGACTTTTGTGGCAACGTAATTCACACCTTTAGGGGTTAAAGTTAGATTTAGCCCAGGATAGTGTTGTAGCTGTGCACATTGCTAATGCTTTTGAAATGGGATGGATTATTAATAACAAATTTATTAAGTTAATATACGAGGGTTGCACAGAAAGTAATGCACCGCATCTTTTTTTTTTTTCAGCCGAATACAATGCTAGGAATGAAAAACGTTACGTATGCATTATTTGAAGCCTGAGTGAGCGCGCCAAGTTTCCGTTAGTTCCGACAGATAGCGCAGCTGCAGGATAGTTTCAAAATGGTGTCTGTAGGTGACGTACGTTACAAACAACGTGCCGTAATTAAATTTCTCACTGGAGAGAAAGAAACTGCAATAAATATTCACAAGCGCTTGTTCAAAGCCTATGGAGCATCTGCTGTCGACAGAAGTACAGTTAGTTGTTGGTCACGGAGGATGAGGTCATCAGAAGGCGGCTCGGCGGAGCTCCACGATTTGCAGCGGTATGGGAGACCATCCACGGCTGTCACACCTGACATGCTGCAGCGAGCACCTGATTTCATTCGCGAGGACAGACGCATTACGACCCGGCAGTTGGCGCTGCACCTGTCAATCAGCAAAGGAAGTGTGGATGCAATTATCCGCAATCTAGGATATTCAAAAATGTGTGCAAGATGGGTCCCGCGGAATCTAATTGTGGATCACAAATCGCACAGAAAAATCCTTTGTCTTGTTTTGTTGCAACGTTTTGAAGCTGAGGGGGAGGTCTTCGTGTCCCGGTTTGCGACAGGTGATGAATCCGGGTTCACCATTTTGAGCCAGAAACAAAACGACAGTCGACGGAATGGCGCGATTCCCACGCCTCACAGAAGAAAAAAATCAAAGCCACTGCTTCCGCCGGGAAAGTCATGATCACGATGTTCTGGGATTGTGAAGATGTGATTCTCATTAATGTGGTGCCAAGAGGCGGTACCATTAATTCCGAAGCATATGTCAACACATTAACAAAACTCAAGACGCGCTTCCTGCGTCTTCGGTGCCACAGTAACCCAGGAGATGTTTCGCTGCAACACGATAACAATCGGCCACACAAATCTGAGAACTGCTCAACACACCGCAAATCAGGGTTGGGCAGTGTTACCCGATCAGCCCTACAGCCCTGACCTAACTCCCTAGGACTTTCACTTGATTGGACCATTAAAGGGTGCTATTCGTGGAAGACATTTTGAGGACGATGAGGAGGTGATTCACACAGTGAAGCACTGGCTCCGCCTCCAGGACAAGGATTGGTACCGACAGGGCACACACGCCCTTGTTTCGAGCTTCAGGGAGGCCACAGAACTGGATGGAGATTACGTGGAAAAATAGAGTGTGTAGATTTAACACCATTCTTTCATGTATGTAATTCTCATTGTGTTCAATAAAGAATTATTGAAGAAACAAATGTGGTGCATTACTTTCTGGGCAACTCTCTATACTGTGAAGCTATCGACAACATTCCTAGTTTCTTAAATAAATGTCTGCAAGACGATATTGAGTGATCTCCATCTATTGCGCTGATTTCAGTTTTTTGCAATGATTACTTTTTTGTTTAATGACAAGTTACCGAAAATATGATACCTTACGAAAGCAGTGAATGAAAACAGGCATATTATGATGGTTTACTGACATGCTTATCACCAAAATTTGCAATAACCCTGATAGCTTAACATGCTGACCTCAAACGTTTCAATAGATCTTCAGGGTAAAAGTTACGTCAAGGTGAGTAGTAAGAAAAATTTCTCTACTTGTTGTGCCACTATAAGAGATTGTCGCAGTTTATAAGGGAATTTGTTTTTCTACACAGCTTGCCATATAACTAACAAAAAAAATGGTTCAAATGGCTCTGAGCACTATGGGACTCAACTGCTGTGGTCATCAGTCTCCTAGAACTTAGAACTACTTAAACTTAACTAACCTAAGGACATCACACACACCCGCGCCCGAGGCAGGATTCGAACCTGCGACCGTAGCAGCAGCGCGGCTCCGGACTGGAGCGTCTAGAACCGCACGGCCACCGCGGCCGGCATGTATAAGTAACAGTTTCATCTTCTTGTCACAGAAGAAATACCTCCAGTAGCCAGCATAACACTATCTGAATGGTTTATCTGAATATTATACTTAGAAGTCTCCAAACTAGATAATTTAAATAAACATGTAATTCATGACTGACCGGTAGTAGGTGTTTTGTTTAGTTTAAGTTTTTCGCAAGTTCGTGGCCTCGTTTCATGTCTTATCAGCTTACTTAAATTTCATTAATCTCACGTAATCTCAACCCTCAAATGCTAGTATTCAGTCATTTTTCGGTTTCTCCACAGTTTATGGTCTCCGACCAATCGAATGATATGCAGGATATCAGGGAAGTGACTTCAGCCAAACTGTGGTATCGGGGTGAGGCAGTAACAGCGTTCCCATCTCGCCTGTGGCCACGTGGAACACTCAGTTCATCATGTTAGTTCGTTCGCACCGGCTCCCTCTCGGGTCGTGAGTGATGAAACAACAGGCAGATGTCTCCGAGTTGTGTCAACTCGCGTGTTTGACATGACGCGAACGTAAAGTGGCCGTGCCCTAGTGGCTTGTTCGACTGCTGCATTCTAAAGCCACGTGGCGGCTATTTATAGCCACCTCTCTGACGTTTGAAGTACTAGGAGCATTGGATGTATGTACACGAGAAGGTACCCTTGTATCTGCGCAGTGACGCAGTCAGAAATACGTCTACATCTGCGCTATGCAAGTCACCTAACTGTATGTGTTAGTGAGTCCCTCTGCACCACTATCTTCTCCCTGGTTCCGTATTCCATTCGTGAATGACGAGTAGGTACAGTGACTGTCGGTAAAGCTACGTATTTTCTGTAATTTCTCTGATTTTTCTCGCCGTCGTCATTTCACGAGAAGTGGGAGGAAGGAATACGTTGCCCAACTCTTCCCGGAACACTTTCTCTCGGAATTTCAATATTAGGCCTCTTCATGATGAACAACGTCTATACTGTGGCGTCTGCCACTGGAATAACGCTCTCGCACGGACTAAAAAGCATCCCGTGACGAAACGCACCGCTCATAGTTGGATACTCTCTGTATTTTCTATCACTCCAACCTGGTAAGGGAGCAGAGTGGTAAGAAATAATCAAGACAGTATGCAATAAGTGTTTTGCAGGCCTCTTCTTTCATGGATGCGTTATATTTACTTAAGAATTTTTGCAGTAAACTCATCCATTTCCCACAATTTTATTTATGTGGTCATTCCACTTTAGGTCAGTATGGTTTGTTACTCCTAGGCATTTTGTGGCATTTACTGTTTCCAGTGATTAGTTTTCAATAAATTATTTTTCTAGTTGTGTTATCCTCCCTTTATTTGGGGACAATACGTTTAATTTATTTACGTTCAGTCTCAAATGCACATCGCCATACGAGTCACCGATCGTCTGTAGGTATTACTGCTATTCGTTATACACTTCTGGACTTCTGGCATTTCTGTTTTCTTATAACTACTGCGTTATATGCGAAGAGTCGCATGTTATTCCCTGCATCATAGATGTAGTGTGGACTGAATAAGTCCCGGACGTGTGGATGCGACTGGACGTGAATGTATGCATTTCCACATATAACCACATATCTATATAACCACATATAACTGCCCATACAGCCGGCCGGAACTTGGAGCACATTTACACAGTCATTACGCCAGACAGTTGTTAGCAGAGGTTGACTGGCAGCAGCCCTAGCTGGCAACCCAGTTCACCTTATCTCTCAGACTGCAATTCATATACATCTATATCCTCTTATACATGGATATGCCGCAAATCACACTTGAGTGCCTGGCACGAGATTCATCGAACCACCTTCACAATAATTCTCTATTATTCCACTCTCGAACAGCGTGCGTAAAACACGAACACCTGTATGTTTCCATGCGAGCTCTGATTTCCCTTACTTTATTATGATGATCTTTTCTCCCTAAGTAGGTTGGCGTCAACAAAATATTTTCGCATTCGGAGGAGAAAGTTGGTGGCCGAAATTTCGCGAGAAGATTCCGCCGCAACGGAAAACGCCCAAATCCAGTATCATGTCAGTGACAATCTCTCCCCTATTTCGCGATAATATGAAACGAGCTACTCTTCTTTAAACTTTCTCGTTGTACTCCGTTAATCCTATTTGGTAAGGATCACAGACCGCGTAGCAGAACTCCAAAAGAGGATGAACAATATTGTGCAGGCATTCTCTTTAGCAGATCTGTTACATTCAGTAACTGTTTTGCCAACAAAAAGTAGTGGTTGGTTTGCCTTCCCCATAACATTTTATATGTGTTCTTTCCAATTTAAGTTGTTCGTGAATGTAATTGCTAGGTATTTTGATTGAATTTACAGCCTCTAGATTTGACTGATTTATCGTGTAACCGAAGTTAAGCGGATTCCTTTTAGCACTCATGTGCATGACTTCACACTTTTCATTATATAGGGCCAATTGCTAATCTTCGCACCATACAGATATCTTTTCTAAATCAATTTGCAATTTGTTTTGGTATTCTGAAACCTTTAGTAGGCGATAAACGATAGCATCATCTGCAAACGACCTAAGAGGGCTGCTCAGATTGTGTCTTAAGTCTTACATATAGACAAGAAACAGAAGAGGGCCTATAACAATAGCTCGGGGAACGCCAGAAATCACTTCTGTTTTAATCGATACCTTTCTGTGAATTAATACGAACTGTGACTCATTGAAAAGAAATCACGAATCCAGTCACATAAATGAGACGATATTCCATAAGCACGGAATTTCACGACAAGGGACTTGCGTGGTGCCGTGTCAAAAGCCTTCTGGAAATCTAAAAATATGGAATCAATTTGCAATTCCTTCTCAATAGCACTCCACACTTGTGTATGTAGAGACCTAGTTGTGTTTCACAAGAACGACGTTTTCTAAATCCATGTTGACAGTGTGTCAATAGACCGTTCTTTTCGGTGTAATTCATATGTTCGAACACAATATACTGTGCGCGAAACTCATGCTGCATATTGACGTTAATGCTATGGGCCTGTAATTTATACCATGTTTCTTCTACTGCCTTTCTTGATTATTGGCGTGACTTGTAATATTTTCCATTCTTTGGGTACTGATCTTTCGTCGAGCGAGCGGTTATATATGATTGTTAAGTACGGAGCTATTGCATCTGCATACTCTGAAAAGAACCCAGTTGGTTCAGAAATGTAATATGTTGTGTTACTTATTGAATGCCCCTAGTATTTGCAAAATTATTTATCTGAAGTGTTGTTAAAGGTGGCTCACGAACTTGAAAATTTAAAGAAGACAGAAGAGCAAATGTTTGGAAGCTTTGAAATTGAAAGAGAACGAGGACCGTGAAATGGGTACACAATATAAGGAATGAGGCAATGTTCGAAAGAGTAAAGAAAACAGTAATTCTCCCGAAGTAGAAGACGAGAAAACTAAAATCAGCCAGAACAAATATTTGTGAGTGATGTGGAACTGATCCTTGTTAAGGGGACGTTTACTATCTTTGGCCTGAAAAAAGCATGTTATTTGAGAATTTTTTATCGGGATGTGTTATGGATATCATTGTCAAATTTGGTCAAAATATAAATGCAATATTATGCAACGAACGTTCAATCTGCTATTCCGAGTCCATAAACTAGTCCCTCTTCCGCCTCACAGAGAGCGTTCTGCTCGATCTGGGCCATCCTGCGGTGCTCCAGAGCCGCTCGTACGGCCGGTGACAAGCGGTTTTCGAATCCGGTGGTCGTCCGAATGTTTGGCTAACTGCGTCGAATAGAGTCCCAGGGTGACGTCCATCGTTGTCATGGTCTTCAGAATTACTGAATACCCTTCGTTGAAGCTGCTCACTGCCATGAAAGTCGCAATCTCCAGTCTTCGCACCAGAATACAAATGCTTGGGGGCAATCTTCCAAACACACGCGTTCAAACTTTCATTTGAATTTTGTGTGTTTCCTCCCAAGCACCGGTAAAATAACTCGTCCTCCGAAAGAAAAAAAAACTGGTGCGTGAAAAAGGTCTATTTCAGGCAGGTGCATTTCTTTGTTCAACCGCGAATAATAAACATTTCCGTTCCGTATTCTAAACACTTTTATGAATTAAAAAATACAATTTAAAAAATCGATTATTTTGAACCAAAAGACGAAAAATTCGTTTTCGAGTGATACAGTTAAAAATTCACAACATTCGATTTTTTTTCCATTACATATACAGTTAAATCTTGCTTCTCGCCAAATTTTATGACCATAGATCAACCGGAAGTACCCTGTAGATTTTGATAAGTGAGTCTGCGGTTATCAAAATTTTTAACATAGAGGCCCGTATCTTTTGACCGCATTGAATTGAAAATGATTTACTTTTTTGCATCGCCAAGAGACAGAGGACCCCAATATGTGACATAGATTTCAACTTTATATGTCAACCAATTCTTCACAAAAAGGGTTCTGTACGGCTGGACAGTCAGACAGACAGACAGAAGTTAAACAAAGTGATCCAATGAGTCTTCCGTATTTATCGATTTATGTGCGGGACCCTTGAACGCCACTGCGTGTCAGTTATTTTTCTTATGATTAGTGTAACAGGTTTCTGTAACTTAATTACATTTTCTCATACTTCCAGTATAAGATTTTCTTGAACATCACGTCTCTCTGTGTGTGTGTGTGTGTGTGTGTGTGTGTGTGTGTGTGTGTGTGTGTGTGTCACGTTTTCCACTTTAGTCCAGTCGACACAATCCATGATACACACGAGGTTCCTATGGAAATTTCACTGCCTTCTCAATAAGAATAAATTCTTTTCTATCTCCACCGAAGACTACTTCACTTACAACACTGTTTTTTTTTGTTTAAGTCGTGGGTTCACGTAAGGTGTTTTGTGTCCTTAATGTTGATGTGGGACTCATTTCAACGTTCCTGGTGACACTCGAATTACTGCATTACCTTATTTACGCGTATCATTGACTGCTTAAGTGGTCATACAGACTTGACGGACGTACTGATGCTTATTAGTGCACGTTACCGACTTCGCCTCTCGTTAACAACAATGAGTGCTACAAGAATTGTTGCACAGTGTGTCAGAGAGGGGTGGCGCAGTGGTCAGCACATATGACTCGCATTCGGGAGGACGACGACTCAAATCCGCGTCCGGTCATACTTATTTAGGACTCCCGTGATTTCTCTAAATTTGCTTCAGACAAATGCTGGGTTGATTCCTTTCAAAGGGGACGGCCGACTTCCTTTCCCATCCTTCCCTAAAGTCCCATAGGATCAACTACCTCGCTGTTGGACCCCTCCCACAAATCAACCAACCGAGAGTGTGCAGCGAAGGTGGCTCGGATTTCAAAATGTTATATCTCGAAAACTAAGATCTACAGAGGAGAGCAACAATCATACATTTCGCATAAAGATCACGAATATAAAAAAATGGGACTCCTAAAAGGCATATAGACATTCGCTTTCCCATCGCTCCTATTGCGAGTGGAACAGAAAAGGAAATCATACAAGTTACAGATCTCCACGCACAATATGATGGCTTGTGGACTATGTATGTAGGTTTAGACATAGATGCAGCTTCATCTACTATAAATCATCTAAGCTATGTATTACAGCATATCTTCATAGAAATTTTTTCCTTGCACGCTTGTGAAGTTTGTTAACCACTGTTTCTGTTACTTGATAATTCATTTTTTTGCAATTCTAAAATAACTGAAATGGTCTCTTTCATGCGAGCTGTATCCCAATGCTTTCTAATGTTACCAATAGTCTTAAGCAATCTTCAGCCTCGTTTGGGTTGTTTTAATATAGGTGTTGCATAAGTAAATGTTCAGTTTCTTATTCGAATCTCTATAACACTACTTTCACACCAACCGTACATACTATCCAATTTTTTTTCACATCACTGTTGTTTTTTTCTCGTACATTTGTTGTGTGTATTATTTTCGCACCCATCCTTGTATCTTCTGGTGGTGCATAACTGCCGAGTTCCAAGGTATTTATGACAAACTTTAGGTTTAATAAATTAGGTGTTGATGTAATTTTGCTGTCCCTGACATAAACCGCATTATTAGTTAATTTTACTAACCTAGCTTAAGTGGTCTCACACAGCCGACACCGTTTCTCTAAACTGATATGTCTGTCATGATTTATTAAATAGTCAACTGTATCAATATCCTCTTGGTCATTTGTCTAATTTGCTGATTGTGAGACTTTATCAGTGGTTCCGGTAACATTCTCAGATTTTTCTCTGAAATTCTCATCCCTAGTCAGCTGTCCTGCTCACAGTCAGCTGTCCTACTCACAACAATCTTTAATTTTTGTCAAATATCCTTATGTGAAACAACAATTTTCTGTTTTATCAACATATTGATACTTACTAAACAGACTCTAAGATTGCACACAGCTTACATATGTGTTTTCGAACTAGTTTTTCTAGTACTAAAATGTAGACTTCCACGGCCGGAAATGTCATAGTTTTTCTAGGTTTTTCTGGGGCACGTTTTCATGTCTGATGATCACTCTTTGACGAAGTGTGTTGACTGTTCTCCATACGTTTTCGAATCTTTCCTCTCCCGTTGCAGATGTGAACTTGCAAATTTATCCACAATGTAACGTTCTGACATCTTTCCTTCCGCTTGTATATGTTACACGGGTGTGTACTTTTCTACATCTTTTTAAAAACATACCTGGAAATGTCTTCTAAATAGTACATCATTCAATGTCCGTGTTTTATCGATAAGTAGAAAATCATATTCACCGCAGTCACAGCGCTCTGCAAAAGTGCTCCTCAAATTGTTGAAAATTATATCCTTACCGACATAATCGTTGCAAATATATTTCTTGTTCGTGTTATATCGTTTGAAAGTGATAGTAAAATTTGCGTTGCCATGGATCAATTGTTTACCTATTTTGGAACAGGTTTGAGAAATACAGAAAACATCTATAGCATTATGTCCACCAAAGGAAAAGCAATTTCGTATCTGGTCATGCTGCTTTCGCGTTAAGCCATCTGAAATAAAACCTTGAGATAGCACCTCCGATACTAGCGGAACCATGTTGTGAATATATTCACTATGTGTTGAAATCCAACAAACATTTAATAGCTCACATCTGGGTTGGTGAAATTTTTCTCATGGGTTTATAATGTCATAACATTTGTCTTACTGCAGCCTGAAGGATCAAAAATGATGGACCATATGTTGCTAGATTGGAAAATATCATTTGTATTTGACTTCATTCTCTTATTAATTTTACATGACCAATAACTTACAATAAGCTCTTTCCAGAGCGGGTGCTTCACCCATGTGGACATGTTGCTGGGTACATCGTTGTATTACTCTTTAAGGGTCCATATAGAGGTTGAACAAAACATAGGCATGGTATATATTATTTTTATTTACTTATTTTAAAGTCTTTTACTTATGGTAGCATAGCTAAACTGTTTCATGGGAAACCTCAGTTCCATTCTAGTTTCGTACATTTTGGGTCTATGAGCAGCATTAGATATTAGTGCACAACGGCTATCGTAATGTCTCGATATAGATTCTTCTGTCAGTAGAAATTCACAGCATACGAGCTGCCACAAACTATATATATTGTTCATATATATTATTCACATATGCTTACCAGCCACTTCTTTGACCTAAGCCTCTTTGAAGAGTATTACTACAACACATCAGGAATTTAACTGTATCATCCTGAATACGAATATTTTCATTATTTTTTTAAAAAAGCATACACATTGCAGAAAATTTTCGCCACATCCTTTAGGATTTTCTAATTTCGTTGTAGTATTTTGTATTTTTCGAATAAGCATAGTCGATATAAGTGTATAATTATCACAGAACTGTTCCCACTGATTGCTTGTTAATTTCAGTTTGTTTTTAAAATAGTAAAAGCAATCGTGCGGATAAAACTGTCACCTGAGCATATTCCTACTGCATCACGTTTCAGTTCATGATTTAAACTCTAGATGGTGTTATAAAACCGGACAGATGCCACTTGATGATCTTCCAGCTTTAGCAACAGATATTTAAAGATCTCACCTGGAAGAATACTATCGTTACGAGTTGCTGTTTTACATTCACGTAAGAGAAACTTTCAACTGTGTATCATTGAACTACTTACAGGGAAGTGGTTGCGTACAATACGAGGATCTTTTCATGTTAATGGCACAGTTCTTTCTCTCCTATTAAGTAGATTTTCTTCCGGATATTTTAATAATTATTAAACATGCTTGAATTTGTGTTATCTGTCAGGTGCTTTACAAAACATGTTCACCACCATTTCGGCAGTGACATATAAAAGATGTTATCACTTTCGAAAACTAATTTTATCAGAGTGTCTAAAAGTACACCAGTCCTGCATTTGGTTATATGTTGTTAATGAGGTTTTGACATTTCTACAGGTTTCTTCAAAAGGGTTGGTGACACACGACTTCGGTCGTGAGGTAACTTGTGTTTCGTACATCCATCTCGCATTCGCTAATTTGTCGTTAAGGCCGGTTTCATTTTCCTATATATTTACCTATTACTGGTGACAGACGACGTTTGACTGTTAGTTAACACGTGTGTGTGTGTGTGTGTGTGTGTGTGTGACACGATCAGTGTTGAGACTAACCACGCTGTAACATGATGACAACTTCGGTTTAGGGGTTGTCTAATTGTTGACGTAAATCATTGGCAGTGGTTGACCGTTATTTTACGGTATGGCGCAGGAAGTGCTAGCACCTTGGAGTGTATAAGAAGCCATTAACAATGATTACGCATTTTCCTTTGTGTATTAAGAAAATGCCTTTTGCAGAAAATTGTGAGAAAGTTCACAAAATAATAGTGCCAGATTTGGTCTCTCATGCTGCATTATTGATGGGAACAGCTAGCGCGTAAGTGAAGTAAATGTCATAGATATATAGAAGAATTTTGAACATTTAGTCTCTTTTATTCAATAAGTCTGATAAGCGGAATATGTGGACGAAATTTCATAAAAAAAAAACAATTTCTAAGAACGTAGCGATGTAAATGAATCCTCTAGTGCATTATGTATACATTTAATGACAGTGATGACTCATATATGAATGTATGCTTTGTATGTATCAAAACATGCGGTGCGTGGTAGAAATCTTCTCAGTGACAAATCTAAAGTGTTCAGTGAGAACAATTTACGTGTGCAACAATAAGAATGAAGTGGGAAAGTATTCACATCTTTTGGATGAATGTTATGAAAACAAACACTCCAAACCGACGTTTCACGACAATTAATCTGTAAAAACACACCATATGTCGTAAAGAAAGCGTGTAAACCGTCTGAGGATGAATTACAACGATTCGAAACCGGTAACGGTACCCTTTGAATAAAGGAACTGAAAGTAAATTAGTGGCTGGTTGCTGTCCTAACACCATCAACATTTGACTTTAGCTTTAGTTATAAAAGCTCTCACACAATATCTAGAAACAGCCCCGCTCTATGTACGGATGTACTTCACTTTTTTGCGCATTATGAATCGGTGTTCAGCATATGGTAAACCTGTAAAACTCACTTTATTAATAATAGAAGCGTAATTTATAGTTTTAACAAAAAAAAATTATGGCTGCATCAATACAAACTTTGACAAGAGTTGGTGAACCCATCACTTAACCTCTGCTGAGTTTAATTCACGTTTTCGAGGAAGAGTCTTTAGAAAATGGCTCGTAGATTTATGCTGCACTCATTGCCGTCTGGAATGCATTGAGTAGAGCTCCCAAGTCTCATTTTCTGAACAAAAGACGACTTTACTGAGAATCGGACCACATAAAATACTTCCTTGTACGTAGAATTCAACTCGTCTAAAATAACGGAATAAAATCGACAGCTGTAAAGGTAATTTCAAGAGTTCCTCCAGGGAATTTAATAGGGCCTTTAGTATTTACAATAAACCGGGAGTCCGTGTGGAGAATCGTCAAGCGCATTTTATCTGGTGTTTAAGCAGACATTTGCTGGCGGTGTTGTCGCTGCTCAGGTAGTGGTTATTATTTGTGTTTTGCTGTCGCTGCTAAAACATACTGGAAAAACAAATATTGCACTAGATTAATTTGGGAACGCTCTACTGAATAACCACATCGAATTGGGCAAAAAAAACTCATTTTGTTTGTTACGGGAAATAAACCGAGGCTTCACATCGAAATGGGCGTCGTATGAAAGATGTGATGAACATTATTTGTTTGAACTGACTCCGGATAATCTATGGCAAAAACGAATTGCAAATGCCAGCCGAAACAACAGAGAAAACGGGGCCTGACGATTCTTAGGACAGAGAACCTGTATACGGATGCACCACCTAACTTGGCCATCTCGTACACTATGTGATCAAAAGTATCTGGACACCTTACTGTAAATGACTTAGAAGTTCGCGGCGCCCCCCGTCGGTAATGATGAAATTCAGTATGGTGTTGGCCCACTCTTAGACTTGATGACAGCTTCCACTCTCGCAGGCATACGTTCAATCAGGTGCTGGAAGGTGTCCTGGGGAATGACAGCCTGACGTAGTGCTGCACTGAGGAGAGGTATCGATGTCGGTCGGCGAGGCCTGGCACGAAGTCGGCGATCCAAAACATCCCAAAGGATTCAGGTCATGACTCTGTGCAGGCAAGTCCATTACAAGAATGGTATTGTCTTGTAACCATTCCGCCACAGGCCGTGCATTAAGAACTGGTGCCCGATCGTGTTGAAAGATGGAATTGCCATCCCCGAATTGCTCTTGAACAGAGGGAAGCAAGAAGGTGCTTAGAACATCAACGTAGGCCTGTGCTGTGACAGTACCACGCAAAACAACAAGTAGTGCAAGCCCTCTCCATGAAAAACACGACCACATCATAACACCACTGCCTCCGAATGTTACTTTCGGTGAGCGGTTCTAGGCGCTACGGTCTGGAACCGCGCGACCGCTACGGTCGTAGGTTCGAATCCTGCCTCAGACGTGGATGCGTGTGATGTCAGTTATGTTTAAGTAGTTCTAAGTTCAAGGGGTCTGATGACCTCAGAAGTTAAGTCCCATAGTGCTCATAGCCATTTGAACAATTTTGTTACTGTTGGCAGATGACGTTCACGGGACATTCGTCTTACTTACACCCTGCCATCGGATCACCCCATTGGGCACCGTGATTCTTTAACACCACACAACGTTCTTCCACTGTTCAATCGTCCAACGTTTACGCCCCTTACACCAAACGAGGCGTCGATTGGTATTTACCGGCGTGACATATGGCCTTTGAGTATCCCCTCGACCATGAAATCCAAGTTTGCTCACCTCCCGTTTAACTGTCATAGTACTTGCAGTGTATCCTGATGCAGTTTGAAATTCCTGTGTGATGGTCTGGATAGATGCCTGCCTATTTATTACACATTACGACCCTCTTCAAATGTCGGCCGTCTCTGTCAGTCAACGGACGAGCACGACCTCTACGCTTTTGTGCTGCACGTGTCCCTTCACGCTTGCACTTCACTACCACATCGGAAACAATGGACCTAGGGATGTTTAGGAGTGTGGGAATATCGCGTAGAGACATATGACGCAAGTGACACCCAGTCACCTGACCACGTCCGAAGTCCGTGAGTTCCGCGGTGCGCCCTATTCTGCTCTCTCACGACGTCTAATGTCTACCGAGGTCGTTTATATGGAGTACCTGGCAGTAGGTGGCAGCACACTGCAGCTAATATGGAAACGTATGTTTTTGGGATTGTCCAGATACTTTTGATCACTAAGTGAATATTTCCGAAATGAAACAGTATGTGAAAAATGCAACTGGCCATGGATGCACTTATTGATCTAGACTTTGCGCCCTTTTCAATACTTAGATCTTAGACGTTAAACAATGGAAACGGTGCCACAGTTTCTGCTGGTTGCCTGCACTTTCCTGAAGCCTGTTGCTCTCCTCATTGCTGCAGAAATCCTGGCGCCTTTGCCAAACTTTAAAGTTTACGTATTTCAGGAACTATGTGGTATAATAGCAGTGATAACAACTCTGCCGTCACTAATTATACTTCTAGTTTACATTTCCGTACAAATAAACATCCGTGTGCCGCTTAAAAGAAAAACCTAACTATGTCTTGAAAGTGACGTTTATTTACATTTGTGGATTGGGCATTCCTGCTCATTTTGTGAGTCCCTGGCATAGGTGTATCACCGGACAACTGCACTTTCCACATTCATTTCAGTTTCGGAAGTGGCGGAGTTAGGTCGGACACCTTGTACAGTGCGGGATAAATCATTCGCCCAGAGAACAGAGTTGCAGCATAGAGAGAAACATAGCAGAGGAAAGGAAATACAGTAGTAACCTGACTATGACAAGTGTTGAAAGTGACCACCGTTCCTCTCTTGGCACTTTTGGGCCCTTTTCAGGGAGTTGACGAAGTTTAATAGAAGCTGGATTACTGGAACTGCGGCAGTCTCATCCGAAATGTTCTGCTACAGTTCTTGAAGATTATGATGGTGGTTGCGACACTGCTTAGACTTGAGGGCACTCCGCACAAAGGCATGATCAATAACTTCTCCGAGCTATAGCAATGGAAATACTATCGACGACAGTACTGCTAAAGCAGAATTGTTAAACACAGCTTCCGAAATTCCTTCGTCAAAGAAGACGAAGTAAATATTCCATAATTCTAAACAAGAACAGCTGCCAAGTAACTTAAAAGCAGATATCCTTGGAGTAATGAAGCAACTTGAACCACTTAATAAAAACCAGGACATCACAAACATCCATGCCCGAGGCGGGATTGGAACCTGCGGCCGAAGCAGCAGCGCGGTTCCGGACTGAAGCGCCTAGAACCGCTCGGCCACCCCGGCCGGTCACTACTTCACATCAAGGGCGTCCTTCATTGAGCCAAACATATGGAAATGGGAAGTTGTAAGATCCGGGCTGCAAGGTTGATGTCGAATAACACTTAGAAGACGCAACAGGTCTGGTAGAGAGACTGCTTAGACCACGCTTGTGGGCCCTATTCTGGAATAATGCTGTGCGGTGTGGGATCCGCATCAGATGGGACTGACGGACAACATCGTTACATAATATTGCATTGATATGTAGTCGAATATTCAAACGCGTTTTTGTCGAAATGACATTTTTTTAACGCGCGGCATGCTAACTTCAAATCTACTGAACCGATTGGCCTGATTCTTTGTTTCCGTTGAAGCTAACTAAATTGTCTGGTTGTTGAACAACTTTGATTCTGATCCCTCTACTATAAAAATTTCACTTAGCCGACGAAGTCGAAAAATCGATTAAAAAACCCTATTTTTACAAATGGCCGCCATTTTGTTTCCTATGGTCCAAATAACTCAAGCGAAGTACCACTTCTAAAGAATCTTATATACTTCGCTAACGTCAATTCAATTTTGATTTCAGAAGAGGCGACCGACCTGCGGCATACCCCGCGTGGATGTCTACATCGAAATTTTGTTTCGTTCCGACAGCACTTCCGCGTTTGCTCGTCGATATTTCCGGTCGAAAAAATTCCAGTTTGTAGAGGAAATATCAATAAACAATCTGATCTTATTTGACATTCATTGATATGTATAACACATCACGAGAAAAAAATTCTCAAAGAACATGGTTTTTTCGGGACAAAGATAGTAAACCTCCCCTTAAGACCGTTTTCCTCGGGAACACATATTAAGGTCTCTGTTTCCTTGACGATGTAAAATTGTGAAGCTTGTAACATAGTGCAATCAAAAGATGCAGCCATCTACGCCACGTATTTCGACACTTGCAAACTTATTCGTCAAAACCTGCAGACTTCTCGTGACCTAGAATCATGAAATTTGCCAAGAGGGAAGAGTCCACAGTTTACCACAAGAAAAAGTCCGAAAATCGTTAATTTGTGATTACATCACACGAAAAGTATGTTCCTCTTAACATTTGTTACCCTACTTCGATGTTGAAATTAAAACATTCTTGAAAGTCTTGTAATCCGTGGGACCGATGTCTTGATATTATCAATGTCGGTAACAAGCAAAAATCGTCGAGATCTTCGATTCTAGAGATGCATGAACTGTCTATACAGGGTTCCTCCGTAAGAGGAAGCAAAAATGTAAAACGACGCAGAGAATGCTCCACTGAGCAATTTGAAGTAGGGAACCTGGAGACGGAGAAGTCAGCTTAAGAATATATGAATGTTAACTAGTCCATCGCTTTGTCTAGCATTACTGTTTTCCAACTTATTTACTGCTAACAAGGGTACAAGTTTAGACATACTGTGCTGTTTACTTACATCTACATTCTTTATTTCCAGCAAGGAAACAAGGAGGGCGAGCCTGATTACCAGGAAGTCGTGATGCAGGTTTTGTTTATCTACTTGTCCCTAAGATGGCTCTGCTGTACTGTATTTGCATTGCCCCATGACAGAACGTGCTGTGAATGAACGACAGGCCCATTCGTTACTCAGTGCTGTTCAGAGACGTACAGTACAATACGATTGGGCAGTACCGGTACAATATATCTTGGTCACTAGATTGCGAGGTCGTATTCCAGGGTCTGCGAGGCCATCTGACCTTAATTCCCTTGATTATTTCTTATGGAGATATCTAAAGTCACTTATGTATGACACGCGAATGAATATTGAGGTGGAAGTAGTTGCCAGAACTGTAGCTGCCAGTGATGTGATTTGTCAGGGTGCGTCAGAAACGTGTTCGCCGACGTCATGCTTGCATTGAGATTGGTGGCCGCCAGTATCAGCACATTTGGTAAGACACAGTCAATGATGGTATTCTCAAATAACTAACGTAAACAAAAAAGTACATGGTAATGTGATTATATTACTATTACCTCCTTAAGCTGGATTCTTCGACCCCAGGTTCCATACCTCGGACTGTACAATGGAGCATTCTCTACGTACTGTTAAATTTTTGCAGACTCTTACGGAAATACCCTGCATACATAATTAAGTTTGTACTGAACCCTCAGTGGACGAGTTCTACTCAGACCTGTCCCATTTTTTACTTTAGTTTACGCTGATGCATATCAGTTCATTTATCATAGATCTTTTGTGATAGATAAAGAACTTGTGTTGTTATCGTCTGAGGTGTAAATTAAAATAGATCTGGTATTTTGACAAAGCTGTTGTTCAAATGAACGTAAGTCGATCAGAACAAGGTAAATGAAATTACGACACACAAAGAAGCTAACGGAAAATACAGACATGGAGTGCTCGTAGAGCTGACAAGTATCCTCTTGTGCACACTGTACAGTGAGTACCTGAAATGTGTATCTACACGTGAATTCAGAACGGTCGTGGAGAACGCCCGACCAAAACCAGCTGCTTGACCACAAAGAGCTGCATAACGCGGCGTCTGCCGAATTTCGCCTCTAAGAGAAACAACGCACATTCCTCGCCGGTGGGGAATACTTAACGTGCCGGGCCCTTAAACGGATCCTGCCGCGGCCATTGGGTTTTTGTAGTGGACGGGCATTGCTCGCATACCTGGCCTTACTCTCGCGGCAAGGAAAAAAGTAAGCCGGGTTATTTGCGCTGCGTTCCTTCGGAAACTTAAATACTCACAGCACCGTGGGCTAGCGTCTACGTGTAAGGCCGAGTAGATTCCAGACGAATATCTCCCTATAGTCAGCAGTCTGTTGGGAAGACACAAGTTGACTGGGGGTTGCTATCCTCTTCACCTAAACACTATTAAACTGCACTTTCCGGTTATGTGTTTCATCACTATCGCATAATGTACGATTGAGGAATTTAAAGGGAGATTGCGATACTAAGGGTTGGCTGTGACCAGTCACCAATTTGTAATAGTTGCTGTGACATGTCTAGGTGCTCATTTTGAGTAGCATAATTTTTAAAGCGCTTTTCACTGTCGTATTTTCGCTGGTTTCGAGAGAAATTATATTCGTAATCTCTACGCTGTGTGCAAAATAATATCTCTGATTTTTCGGAAAATTTTCAAATGTGTCTGAAATGTTACGGTACTTAACTGCTAAGGTCATCAGTCCCTAGGTACCAATCACGATTTATGGTGTGTTGTTTGTGGCATTTCCTCTCACCGTTGTATAAGAACTTCCGGCTACTCGAACTATTCCCGATATTCGACCTTCCTGGTCTCTATAGATGGGGCTATTGCGCATCCAACATAGTCGGTTTTTTCCTTAACATTATTAATTTAAACGTACCCGTGGGGATACAGAAATAAAAGCAACTTTTATAAAAGTTATGCTAAAGCTAATCAAGTTGACATTCGAACCGTACTTAACCCTTACAAGCGCAGTGGTTTTGTAGCCCAAAGGCCTGACGAATCTAGTGAAGTTATTGTTTATTTTATGATGCCAAAATTCATAAATATATGAGGTAAAATTTACACTAACGTCAATTTTACAATTTTGTGTGTGCCAAAATGAGCGAGTGTTGTAGTAAGGCCAGCCAGTGAAGAAGCAAAGGAGGTCGAATGTGGCAAATAATTGGTGCAATCGCAAATATCTGTACAGTGATAGGAGGGAAACCCATGAACAACATACTAGAAATTCTGACCATTGCAAGCTGAGAGTGTGGGAGTGTCACTCTGTACATTTCTCTTGAATAACTCGTAAAATATGGCCTCTAGCGTTAATGTATCTCAGTACAAAATTTAAGTACTAGAAATTCTCTACACAAAGGCCCTCTTCATCTTTTCTGTACGGCCAATAGTTGGCGCGTGCTGAGCGAGAGAGTATGAAAATACGGCGCGAGGTTTGTGGAATTCAGATATAACACTGCGGGATGCAAAGAAGGACAGCAGCAGGGACTGCTGAATCATCGTGTGTACAGGAGTTATCTGCGCTTTTTTTTCCAGTCGTTTAGGGCTTTCCGTTGGGCAAGAGATTCGCGATAAATTCAAGCTAAGCATCTACATCGTTGAAAATCGATACGTCACTTGTCATGTACCAAGGAACGCCCGTAGAGTGTGACGCGACGGAACCTGACAGTCACTGGGTCGTAAGTGAGACACGCTGCACCTACAAACAATGCCCCGATGTAATAGGTCAAGCAATGATTTATGTTCGAGGCCTAGTCAACCATTTAATGCCAGTTTGGCGGTAGCATGATTCAACTTGAAGTCGTATAAATGTCCGGCGTCCGGAATGAGGATGGCAGGAGGCAGTAAGCTAATAGCGGCGCGTCGATTGCCACGAAACGACGGAGAGACAGGTTTGTCAGCTCAGTGAAGCCCTGCAACGGAACCTCCCCCTCTGCTGCGGAGAGGGGGGAGGGGGTTGTCAGCGGACCATGTTTTCTGACGTAATAGCTTAAGGCTACACTATCGACGTTCTCAAGTTTCTCGCCTCTGTGCTAGCGGATAATTATGACCGTGTGCTCTCGCAACACCACTCTACCCCATCGAGTAGAAGGGGCGGTCGAAGGGAGGGTGCACTGAGGCCCTGAATAAGTAAGCGTCGATTTCTTTTTTAATTCGTAGTTTTAGCAGAAGAAGCACCAGAATCCGTCTGGAACTCTAGACCGGTGAGGTTCTGAGGAGATAAGAGACAGACATTATCTCAGAAAAGGCGTACCTGCAAGACAGAAAACCTGGCGCTTCAGTGTAACAGCTACGGCTAAGGCGTGGGAAGCAGAGGTGCGAGGTGCTTGGGTGGAGAAACGTTTGTACCTCTTTAATTCAGACGAATCTTGCATGAGAGCGAGACATGCACTCGACCCCCTCCTGATCTACCAGCTAATTAATTATGCGCACAATGGTAACGGAAGGAAATGGTGGTGGACCCTGCTACTTGGTAAAATAAGGAGTGCACACTCACAATAATTTAATAAAAATGGTAATCTACTAAAAAAAGAGAATTTCTTATGATAAACAACAGGAAATGGAATTCTGCCTATATCTACGGAATGATATGCGGATTAAATATCACAATGAGATTTATTATATATCAGAACATAAGTGCACATGATTGTCGACACACACAGTGGGTTAAAGGATAGGGTATACTGAAATATTATGAGAATAAGGGTTGGCTCGAGAACATGGGGCTCCTACTCTCTGTGATGCAAAAGATTGACGATAAAGACTGGAGGTCCTAATGAATGAAGTATTAATCTCCCGGCTATGTAGCAGTATCTCAATTAGGTGTGAGAGCTCAAATGGGATCATATGGAGAAACAGGCGAGGTGGACTTGTAGCAAAGCTATCGCTCGTGCTGCTGAGGGATTCAGTATAAAGTTGATAAGGTCCTACAATGCCGGAGCCGCAAAATACTGTACCAGTACTAAAATCTCCAGAACGTCGTCGGTAGGCAGCGTCCTGTTGATGTAGGCGCCGACTTCTGCCGTGCAGCAACTCTGTGTCAATCCCTTGCCTCGAAGGCTGTCGGAGAATTCTAAGTTCTTCTGAAAACGAGCGACCAAGTCGCAAGACCGTCCGACCCTGAGGAAGATCAGATCCCGACTCCACCGTGCGATGCCTTGCAAGAGCGAAGCCAACATTACTCAACTCCGTACTCTCCTCGAAAACCGCGAATTAGCATTCAGTGCTGATTCCAAAATTCCCCCACACTGTCTCGGAACATCATTTGCGCCAATAGTGACCGTACCCTCCAATTTCGAGCAGGGCTTTATGACGGCAACTAGCCTCAGTTTAAGTTGACCAGTCAAGCCTCTGCTATTCAGCTGAGGGCACTGACCTTGCCATTTGACCAGCTATGAAAACAACCTGCCTTGACCACCAGCCATCTGACACTAGACAGTCGCACCCAGCAGGGCACAGTCCACAAGTATTCTCAGAATCAAGAGGACAGTGCAGTCAGTCGGTACCAGCAATCTTCGTTCAGGATGCGCCGGAACGGTAGACTCATAAACTGCGGCGACACTCAGATGTCTCGCAGGTCGTTTCGCCCAGCATACAATAGGCGAAACTCGCCAGGCGCTTAAGCCTATTGTACGAACCCATCAGAATTCAGGGAAGTGCAGCCCTCAACTAGAAATGCCGTGTGCACGTCCTCCGATGCATGCCTCGCACAAGCCACCGATGGAACTAAAACAAGATACATGCGAATCAAGTGAAAAGTAGTTTTTGAGCAATCAGTACAAATTCATTACAATAACCTTTTTCGGTCTGTTACTACCGTGCAATGACATAGAAAATTAATAAAATTGATGACAATGAGAGGAGAAATGCAAAAGAGGGCATGGAACTTCTCAAAGGAACACACTATAATACAAAATGAAAGACCCAACACCAAGTAGTTATGAAAAATGGTTGCAAGTTAATATTCATACAGTTATCGATGGAAAATGCTGAACCGCATATTTTCGCGGTCCATGGATGAAGGTGTGTGACACATCGGCGCAATATCACCGCCCAGGTGGCGAGGATTGTAAACAGGGGACATGTCTAATCGGGGCATAAAGTCTTTGCGAATTTCGTTCCATGCCCTCAGTTTGACAGTAAAAATGTCGAGCAGACAGGTGCACGAGCAGCGTACGAAAATGTTACCATTTGAGAGAGCAGGTTTCGCTGGAGTAATCGGTGAGTACCTTGACATTTTGAATAGGAGCGATGCTACACTACGGGCCATTAAAATTGCTACACCAAGAAGACATGCAGATGATAAACGGGTATTCATTGGACATATATATTATACTAGAACTGACATGTGTATTCATTTTCAGACAATTTGGGTGCATAGATCCTGAGAAATCAGTACCCAGAACAACCACCTCTGGCCGTAATAACGGCCTTCATACGCCTGGGCACTGAGTCAGGCAGAGCTTGGTTGGCGTGTACAGGTACAGCTGCCCGTGCAGCTTCAACACGATACCACAGTTCATCAAGAGTAGTGACTGGCGTATTGTGACGAGCCAGTTGCTCGGCCACCATTGACCAGACGTTTTCAATTGGTGAGAGATCTGGAGAATGTGCTGGCCAGAGCAGCTGTCGAACATTTTCTGTATCCAGAAAGGTCCGTGCAGGACCTGCATCATGCGGTCGTGCATTATCCTGCTGAAATGTAGGGATTCGCTGGGATCGAATGAAGGGCGGAGCAACGGGTCGTAACATATGTGAAACGTAACGTTCGCTGTTCAAAGTGCCGTCAATGCGAACAAGTGGTGACCGAGACGTGTAACCAATGGCACCCCATACCATCGCCAGTATGGCGATGACGAATACACGCTTCCAATGTGGGTTCACCGCGATGTCGCCAAACATAGATGCGACCATCAGGATGCTGTAAACGGAACCTAGATTCATATGAAAAAAAGACGTTTTGCCATTCGTGCACCCAGGTTCGTCGCTGAGTACACCATCGCAGGCGCTCCTGTCTGTGATGCAGCGTGAAGGGTAACTGCAGCCATGGTCTCCGAGCTGATAGTCCATGCTGCTGCAAACGCCGTCGAACTGTTCGTGCAGATGGTTATTGTCTTGCAAACGTCCCAATCTGTTGACTCAGGGACCGAGACGTGTTAATTCTGTAGTTAATGTCGCTTAACTCTTGTGAGGGAGAAAGTTTACTCCAAGTGGTCGCCTATAACTTAGAACTAATTAAACCTATTTAACCTAAGGACGTGACACACATCCATGCCCGAGGCAGGATTCGAAACTGCAACCATAGCGATCGTTCGGCTCCAGACTGTAGCGCCGAGAACCGCACGGCCACTCAGGCCGGCAAATGCAGCCTTTACTTTGGAGTAAAAGAGCATATGGTATTTAGTGGAAAAAACATAACTACATAGTAATACAACTTTTGATACTGCACGTCCATTCATGTGTGATTTCGTAATTTCATTTTTTCTCGCCACTCACCCACTATTTCGGTGGGGGCTGGGGGTGGGAAATTTTAATGGCCAGTAGTGTACTTTGACGATAAGTATTTTGTAGCAAGCAGGGCGTATCCCTGCTGTTGATTTTAACTGATAATGAAGACGGACGGACAGACAGTTGTAATTACAGTTGTAATTATTGAGGGTTTTTGCACTTCTTTATGCGTTACAAGCTGTTTAAGACCTTGTGCTCCATCCTCACGCGGCAGTGTAATTTATATGTTGCTATAATCGGCGATGAACAGAGCACTCAGTCACTTATCAATCAGTGTTTTACTGTAGCTAGAATTCAGCTACACTATAGCCATGATCAGTGCGTTTAGTAACGAATAACCTAAACATCAGAAAGCTTGTATAGGCATATATTGTTAAAATGACCATAAACTGTCCGTAGCTCATTAACTGTACTGGAGCTAAAAGGTAGCTAGATTTGGAACAAAATACAGATTGAGTACATTATTATACAATAAAACGGCAAAGTGTTTTTAAAGAGTAACGTCTGTAAACTGATGTTATACTAACCTTGTTTTACGGATGTGTAATCATGTAACGTATGAAAAAAGTAACATCAGAGTGCTTACTTTCTCCCAGTTCTAGCAGCGACAGAGTACAGATGTTAGTGCAGTCATAGTAGCGTTCTACTAATAGCAACTGGGCTAGTATGTTTGAAAAAATATTTTTTATTTTGTAAAATGATCATCATCTCCGTTCTGTTCACAAAGGTTGCATCGCCCGGGACTGGTTTTGCGCGCACGAGGATGACTTTTCGCGTGTCCCCTTTCCTCCACAGTCACCACATCTCAACACGCTGAGCCTTTGTGTACTTCGGAGAGAAGGGTGTTTAATCGCTATCCACCTCCATCATTCTTACCTCAACTCTGCGACATTTTACAGGTCGAATGGTATAAGATTCCTTTTAAAACTACATAAGAACATATATGTATACATTCCGAGTGGACTGGAAACTGTTTTGACGCCAACGGGTTTCCTACACTGTATTACGCTAGGCAATGTCTTGCGTTTTTGGTGTTTCGTAATTTTTGTTCGTTCCCCGTATTCGTGAAGAACAGTTGATGGAAGTTTCCTATTGACATTCATGGAATCGTCTAGTAACATCCTTTACTGTCTTACACATTGTGCAGACGAGACATGAGGCGCAGGCGACTTTACTACCTGATGCATTTCTCGGTTTTTAGCAAAGAGCACAATACAGTAATGGAGTAGAATCAATCCCAAACAGAAATCTTAAAATTGTTTTTGGTGCGGTTGGAAAGTCACTCTCAGCTGTGAACCCACTAATCCATGATCGGTTGCTCCATTATGAGATTAAGGTCACTAAACTGTATTAGGCACACCATATGATATCTGCGTTAATGTCGACTGCATTCGGCCGGCAACCTTGGGTTTCCAGAATAAAGCCATCAAAACTGCTTTGGTAATTTATTCAATTAACGAATTAATAAAACAGCAGTAAACCTGCTAGAGCTTACCGATAGGATACTAGAGGCGAAAGAGCCACATTACGTATTCAAGAACAAACCGCAAGGAAAACGAGATCCCGGAAGGCTACGTAAGATAGTACTAAACTACTGGCCATGAAAATTGCTACATCAAGAAGAAATTCAGATGATAAACGGGTATTCATTGCACAAATATACTAGAAATGACATGTGATTACATTTTCATGTAATTTAGGTGCATAGATCCTGAGAAATCAGATCCCATAACAACCACCTTGAAACGCCCGGGCATTGAGTCAAACAGAGCTTGGATGGCGTGTGCAGGTACAGCTGCACATGCAGCTTCAACACGATACCACAGTTCATCAAGTGTAGTGATTGGCGTATTGTGACGAGCCAGTTGCTCTACAACTATTGCCCAGACGTTTTCAATATGTGAGAGATCTGGAGAATGTGCTGGCCAGGGCAGTAGTCGAACATTTTCTGTTTCCAGAAAGGCCTGTACAGGACCTGCAACACACGGTCGTGTATTATCCTGCTGAAATGTAGGGTTTCGCAGGGATCGAATGAAGGATAGAGCCACGGATCGTAACAAATATGAAATGCAGCGTCCACTGTTCAAAGTGCCGTCAATGTGAACAAGAGTTGACAGAGACTTGTAACCAGTGGCACCCCATACCATCACGTCGGGTGATACGCCAGTATGGCGCTGACGAATACACGCTTCCAGTGTGCGTTCACCGCGATGTCGCCAATCACGGATGCGACCATCATGATACTGTAAACAGAACCTGCATTCATCCGACACACTAACTGACTAGCAAGTCGAAGTCGCAATGCACTCAAGGAACGCGCAAGCAAACTGTAAGTATACATAACAACATCATACCTAGCAACTACGCAAGTTGAATGGCACAAATAAGTGACGGTGTTTGAGCTTTTCAAATTACGACATCTCTTAAATGACTAGCACCAGAATCCTGCAACTTACATGCTAAGTTATCCTACTCTTAATTAGTTTATGTCAATAGATAATGTTCCATTCAAAAAAAAAGTGTATGCGTGCACAAAAAATACAGTTCACAAGTATTATTACAATCAGCTGAGTGGCTTCCAATACGAGGCTGACTATCAGTCCATTCTGTGAAAACTGTACACCAATAACACTTTCCATTTGCACAATAACTGCGGTGCAAGTTTTAGGTGAATAACTCTGTATAACGCAGCACATAAAGCAGCTGTTCGTCGCGTCAAATCGGATCACAACGGCAGACCAATAAATCACTGGACTATACAGCTCCCTGTGTGTTACAGACTTTTCCTTTCAACGATACTGTTACCACCTGTTTGTAACACAATAGAGAAGTACAATCACTCTCACCCAACAGTCTTAAAATGCTGTCTTTCACATGGAAAAAAGAAAGGATATTTGGTATCCAGCACCGAAAAATAATTTATTCTATTTACGACAAGGCTTAATTTTAGAAACAGTAAAACGCACCTTACATTTACCATAAATTTTTCTCTGCGGTTCTGATTGATTTATTACCTCTTGTGACTGTTTATCACCCCACATTCAATGTTTGCGTTGAAATCAGATTTGTGCCAGAGACCATTTACTCAGATTCGGTTTTTCTGCCAAACGAAAATCCGAAAGCCAATGCCTCGTCCAGTAAATTAAATTACAAAATCAGGAAATGTATTCGCAAACTGCGAGTGTGGGACCGCCACAGCTATGCGATTCACTGGAAACAAATGAAAATTTGTGTCGGACAGGAAATCTAACCCCGATTTCCTGCGTTACGCGGGCGGTGGCCTTAACGGTTAGCCTACCCAAGCACTATTCATGTAAAGTCGCAAACTTTCATATGTCCCGGTGTCTGAGTGCCATAGTGCTCGCACACTGATGTGATTCCCACTCAGGGAATGGCTTATTAAATTTTATCGTCAGATTGCTTTGGTTTTGGTATGAAATACATCAGTGCAGTTTCTGTATCCGACAGTGTCTCTAAAGTTCCATGCAATTTTCGTTTGGACATGAATGCACATCTAAAGAAAAATTTAATTGCGCTTTACAGACACTGCCAAAAACATACATTACACTAATGTATTCAACTACGAACTCTGAACAGTAACCCTTTCAAAGAGTCTACTGATTTGCAATTCTTCACTTGAAAAAAGAACTGTTACTAATACCTAGATTTTTGAGTATAGAAATTACGTATTTCATTTGTTATTTTCTAGTACTGGAGTCGTAGTGGTATAAAGTAATGGAAATCATAAAGTAAATAGTCTGGGGATCCTTACTGTCATCATTATTACTGATAAGTTGGGAGGAACAGAAATAAATCATAACCTTAACAGAAAAATGCGAGTGGCGGCCGAGGTGGCCGAGCGGTTCTAGGCGCTTCAGACCGGAACCACGCGACTTCTACGGTCGCAGGTTCAAATCCTGCCTCGGGCATGGATGTGTGTGATGTCCTTAGGTTAGTTAGGTTTAAGTAGTTCTAAGTTCTAGGGGACTGATAACCTTACATGTTAAGTCCCATAGTGCTCAGAGCCATTTGAACCATTTGAAAAATATGAGTCCCAAAATTAATGATGCGCCTTACTTCAGCTACATTATAGGTAATTTTTGCCTAGTGCAAAATATTTTGTTCTTCGTAACTCTATTTATTAGGGAAAATTAATTTAAAAGGGTAATATTTTTTCCAGTACAGTATAATAACAGTTATATCTTAAGTTGATTCTAGAACTACTTGCTCAGACCTATTCCGAAAACTTGGTATTTTGACAACAGTTGTTCACTACATTCATTCATTAATCTACCTTGTTGTTACCGATAATTCTTTTCTCAAAAAAAAAGTACAGAACCAAGTGTATACAGAGACCAAGAGCAGCCCTTACAGAAAGGACTTCAGAGCATTAACACTAGTACAAAATGGGAATCAGACACATTGGGACGTTTGTATTGGAGAATCTGCCAGAGAATGTGCGATGTATTAAGTGCAGTGATGGAGTTGAAGACTCCTCTCTTTAGAATCAGTCTGATCCAGTGAAGAATGTTTCTTGGAATACTTGGGTATTAAATTAGCAATGTAATACAACAGTGTTGGAAGTTACCTTCGTGTTTCGTGTTGCCTGTTGCCTGTGTAGTCACTATTTCGCCAAAACAAGGAACTGAAATGAATCCGAAGTTACACTTTTCTCAACATGAATGTTGTATAATAGAGTATTATAAATCAATTATGTCATTCTTTCTCACAAGCTCATACTTGTAGAACATCACAAACCACACACGTAAAACAGTTAAGCCCTAAAGAGATCAACGATGTTGCTAGCTCTGATAAATTGAAAAGAATGAAGAACGCATCTGGCAGTAAGTAACCCCGATAAATTAAAGAACGATCATGAACAAGTTACTGAGTGCCACCAAAATTAGTTTTCTTCTTGTGAACATATTGCAGTGTGCAAACGAAACCTCACTACTCCAGTGCCTATCGTACCTATTTCGAAACACTGCAGCGGCAGCACACTTACCAGCGACCGCCAGCTGAAACAAATTTTAGTGCTGTGCAAATGTGTGTCTAATGGGGTGTGCGATGGACACTTCAAAAACTGTTTAAGTGGCTCTGAGCACTATGGGACTTAACATCGGTCGTCATCAGTCCCCTAGAACTTAGAACTACTTACACCTAACTAACCTAAGGACATCACACACATCAAAGCCCGAGGCAGGATTTGAACCTGCGACCGGAGCAGTCGCGCGGTTCCGGACGGAAACGCCTAGAACCGTTCGACCACCGCGGACGGCGATACACACTTCAGTTCCATGCTGCAGCCTCATTGCGTCATAATGTCTCAAAATGAAGTCAGTTTCACACTCTTTTAACTGAATGAAGAAGCAAGGCATAAAAAATCTGCCAGGAAGTTTCATATCAGCGCACACTCCGCTGCAGAGTGAAAATCTCATTCTGGAAACATCCCCACGCTGTGGCTAAGCCATGTCTCCACAGTATCCTTTCTTTCAGGAGTGCTAGTTCTGCAAGGTTCGCAGAAGAGCTTCTGTAAAGTTTGGAAGGTAGGAGACGGATACTGGCAGAAGTAAAGCTGTGAGTACCGGACGTGAGTCGTGCTTCGGTAGCTCAGTGGGTAGAGCACTTGCCCACGAAAGGCAAAGGTCCCGAGTTCGAGTCTCGGTCGGGCACACAGTTTTAATCTGCCAGGAAGTTTCATATCAGCGCACACTCCGCTGCAGAGTGAAACTCTCATTGTGGAAACATCCCCAGGCTGTGGCTAAGCCATGTCTCCACAGTACCCTTTCTTTCAGGAGTGCTAGTTCTGCAAGGCTCGCAGAAGAGCTTCTGTAAAGTTTGGAAGGTAGGAGACGGATACTGGCAGAAGTAAAGCTGTGAGTACCGGACGTGAGTCGTGCTTCGGTAGCTCAGTGGGTAGAGCACTTGCCCACGAAAGGCAAAGGTCCCGAGTTCGAGTCTCGGTCGGGCACACAGTTTTAATCTGCCAGGAAGTTTCATATCAGCGCACACTCCGCTGCAGAGTGAAACTCTCATTGTGGAAACATCCCCAGGCTGTGGCTAAGCCATGTCTCCACAGTACCCTTTCTTTCAGGAGTGCTAGTTCTGCAAGGTTCGCAGAAGAGCTTCTGTAAAGTTTGGAAGGTAGGAGACGGATACTGGCAGAAGTAAAGCTGTGAGTACCAGACGTGAGTCGTGCTTCGGTAGCTCAGTTGGTAGAGCAGTTGCCCGCGAAAGGCAAAGGTCCCAGTTCGAGTCTCGGTCGGGCACACAGTTTTAATCTGCCATGAAGTTTCATATCAGCGCACACTCCGCTGCAGAGTGGAAATCTCATTCTGTAAGCAAGGCATAGTTGGAAAGTGAGAAATTTTACGTCTTAATGTTAAGCAGTATTTCCAAAGAAGTACCACATTTTTTTTTTAGAAAAATTACTATTTCAGATTGTGAATGGCTGAGCTAGTTGGACGCGCGCTTCTCTTCCAGTCAACAAATGGTCTAAGACTGGAAAGGGGCACTGGTCATCCCCGCTTTAAAGAAGGAATGTCCAACAGATGTGCAGACTTATAAACCTATATCTCTAACGTCGATCAGTTGTAGAATTTGGAACACGTATTATGTTCGAGTACAATGACTTTTCTGGAGACTAGAAATCTACTCTGTAGGAATTAGCATGGGTTTCGAAAAAGACGATCATGTGAAACCCAGCTCGTCCTATTCGTCCACGAGACACGGGTTCCCAGATAGATTCCGTGCTTCTTGACTTCCGCAAGGCGTTTGATACAGTTCCCCACAGTCGTTTAATGAACAAAGTCAGAGCATATGGACTACAGACCAACTGTGTGATTGGATTCAAGAGTTCCTAAATAACAAAAAGTAGCATGTCATTCTCAATGGAGAGAAGTCTTCCGAAGTAAGAGTGATTTAAGGTGTGTCGCAGGGGAGTGTCGTAGGACAGTTGCTATTCACAATATATATATATATATATATATATATATATATATATATATATATATATATATATATATATATATATGACCTTGTGGATAACATCGGAAGTTCACTTTCCCTTTTTGCGGATGATGCTGTAGTATGTCAAGAGTTTGTAACATTTGAAAACTGTACTGAAATGCAGACCTACGCTCGCTGAGAGAGAGCATCTACACCCCTGTAAATTGAAATAAGAACACCGTGAATTCATTGTCCCAGGAAGGGGAAACTTTATAGACACATTCCTGGGGTCAATACATCATATGATCACACTGACAGAACCACAGGCACATAGACACAGGCAACAGAGCATGCACAATGCAGGCTGCTATTCTCCCATGGAGACGATCGTAGAGATGCTGGATGTAGTCCTGTGGAACGGCTTGCCATGCCATTTCCATCTGGCGCCTCAGCTGGACCAGCGTTCGTGCTGGACGTGCACACCGCGTGAGACGATGCTTCATCCAGTCCCAAACATTCTCAATGGGGGACAGATCCGGAGATCTTGCTGGCCAGGGTAGTTGACTTACACCTTCTAGAGCACGTTGGGTGGCACGGGATACATGCGGACGTGCATTGTCCTGTTGGAACAGCAAGTTCCCTTGCCGGTCTAGGAATGGTAGAACGATGGGTTCGATGACGGTTTGGATGTACCGTGCACTATTCAGTGTCCCCTCGACGATCACCAGGGGTGTACGGCCAGTGTAGGAGATCGCTTCCCACACCATGTTGCCGGGTGTTGGCCCTGTGTGCCTCGGTCGTATGCAGTCCTGATTGTGGCCCTCACCTGCAAGGCGCCAAACACGCATACGACCATCATTGGCACCAAGGCAGAAGCGACTCTTATCGCTGAAGACGACACGTCTCCATTCGTCCCTCCATTCACGCCTGTCGCGACACCACTGGAGGCGGGCTGCACGATGTTGGGGCGTGAGCGGAAGACGGCCTAACGGTGTGCGGGACCGAAGCCCAGCTTCATGGAGACGGTTGCGAATGGTCCTCGCCGATACCCCAGGAGCAACAGTGTCCCTAATTTGCTGGGAATTGTCGGTGCGGTCCCCTACGGCACTGCGTAGTATCCTACAGTCTTGGCGTGCATCCGTGCGTCGCTGCGGTCCGGTCCCAGGTCGACGGGCACGTGCACCTTCCGCCGACCACTGGCGACAACATCGATGTACTGTGCAGACCTCACGCCCCACGTGTTGAGCAATTCGACGGTACGTCCACCCGGCCTCCCGCATGCCCACTATACGCCCTCGCTCAAAGTCCGTCAACTGCACATACGGTTCACGTCCACGCTGTCGCGGCATGCTACCAGTGTTAAAGACTGCGATGGAGCTCCGTATGCCACAGCAAACTGGCTGACACTGACGGCGGCGGTGCACAAATGCTGCGCAGCTAGCGCCATTTGACGGCCAACACCGCGGTTCCTGGTGTGTCCGCTGTGCCGTGCGTGTGATCATTGCTTGTACAGCCCTCTCGCAGTGTCCGGAGCAAGTATGGTGGGTGTAACACTGTGCCGTGCGTGTGATCATTGCTTGTACAGCCCTCTCGCAGTGTCCGGAGCAAGTATGGTGGGTGTAACACACCGGTGTCAATGTGTTCTTTTTTCCATTTCCAGGAGTGTATTCTACGTAAGACAATTCGTGTCCAACCGGCCGCAAATGCGCAAGCCGACTGGACAAAGGCTGAATGTAACGCTACCTACAATCATGGGATGAACGAAATCCGATCTCACGACCTTTCTTCTTCTTCAAAACTTTTAGAGCAGGTACTGGGAACATAATGTGAATACACCAAAAGTATGAATACGTAATGCAGGAGCCATGTATTGGAGTCAGAGGCCACGTAATTCAGTTAACTCGGTTAGAACTGTAATGTAAAACACGTGGCGCATCTTTACACAGTAATACATAACATAAGATGATGTAAGCAATGACTTTACAGTGCTTGTCATTAGTCAGGACTTGAAATGATGTAAAGTTCAGTTGTTGATTCGTCTAAAAGCTGCGAGGTTTTCAGAACGAAAACCACATTTAGAAGGAGCGGAATATTAAGGAATAAATGAAAACAATTAATGAAAGCAGTGGGGATTCATAAACACGAGAGTTGAAAAGATAGGCTTTTAAACTCCTTTATGCTCCACTGGAGTGATTTCACCAAACCAACTGGGGCTCTGCATCTATTACGAATCTGGTTCACTGCCTAGCGTCCCGCGCACTGATGTTAGGAAACGATTCTATTTCCAGCCGCCTGGAAACAGTATTACTAATGTCCAGCTTGACACAGTCAACTCGTTTAATTATCTGGGCGAACGTTGCAAAGCGATGTAATGTGGAACGAGCATGTGCAAATTGTGGTCGCAAGGCAAATGGTGGACACCGATTTATTGGGAGAATTTTAGGAAAGAGTGGTTCACCTGTGAAGGAGACCGCTGATTTGACATGTTCTTGAGTACGTCTCCAGTGTTTGGCATCTGTACCTGGTCGAATTGAAGGAATACATAGAAGCAATTGAGGAGAGGGCTGCTGGATTTGCTACCGGTTGGTTCGAACAAAACTTAAGTGTTAACGGAGATGCTTCGGGAACTCAAGTGGGAATTCCTGGAGGGGAGACTGTGTTCCTTTTCGCAAACACTATTGAAAAAATTTAGAGAACCGGCATTTGAAGCTTCTGCGGAAAGATTCTGCTCCCACCAACATACATCACGTGCAAGGACCACGAAGATAAGATACGAGAAATTATGACTCACACGGGGGCGTACTAGTCGTTACTCCCCAGCTCTATTTACGAGTGGATCAGGAGGGGAAATGACAAGTAGTGATAAAGCGTACCCTTCTCCACGCATCGTACGGTGGCTTGCGGAGTAGATTTGATGTAGACGTTGTTGTTGTTGTTGTTGTTGTTGCTGTCATAGTTTTCAGTCCTGAGACTGGTTCGATGCAGCTCTCCATGCTACTCTATCCCCTGTAAGCTCCCTCATCTCCCAGTACCTACTCCTACCTGCAGCCTTATGAATATGTTTAGTGTGGACATCTCTTGGTCTCCCTCTACGGTTTTTACCCTTCACGTTGTCCTCCAATACTAAATTGGTGATCCGCTGATGCCCCACCAACCGATCCCTTCTCCTAGTCGTGCCACAAATTTCTCTTCTCTCCAATTCTATTCAGTACCTCCACATTAGTTATGTGATCTACCCATCTAATCTTCAGCATTCCTCTGTAGCACCACATTTCGAAAGCTTCTATTCCCTTCTTGTCTAAACTATTTATCGTCCACTTTTCACTTCCATACATGGCTCCACTCCACACAAATACTTTCAGAAACGACATCCTGACGCTTAAAACTATACTCGATGTTAACAAATTTCTCTTCTTCAGAAACGCTTTCATTGCCATTGACAGTCTACGTTTTATATCCTTCTACTTCGACCATCATCAGTTACTTTGCTCCCCAAATAACAAAACTCATTTACTACTTTAAGTGTCTCATTTCCTAATCTAATTCACGCAGCATCACCCGATTTAATTCGACTACATTCCATTATACTCGTTTTGCTTCTGTTGATGTTCATCTTATATCCTCCTTTCAAGACAGTGTCCATTCCGTCCAGCTTCTCTTCCAGGTCGTTTGCTGTCTCTGACAGAATTACAATGTCATCGGCAAGCGTCAAAGTTTTTATTTCTTCTTCACGGATTTTAATTCATATTTCGAACTATTCTTTTGTTTCCTTTACTGCTTGCTCAATATACAGATTGAATAACATCGGGGAGAGGCTACAACCCTGTCTCACTCCCTTTCCAACCACTGCTTCCCTTTCATGTCCCTCGACTCTTACAACTGCCATTTGGTATTGTTCCCCTGCCACCTTCAGAATGGTGACATAAAAAGAATATTAACTTAGCCGATACATGGCCCACAATTTGCTGTGAAAATATTATATGTACAACCTAATAATTCACACATTCGCTCAGAAACTGACTACAAAAAAGTATGTTGACTCAGCGCGCTTGGATGAGCGGCTAAGACGTAGGTAGGAGTGTATGCATGTTTCCATTTCGTTGAAATCACGCAACGAGGCCGAACTCACCGTGACGCACGCTCATTGGGTTGAATTCAGCAACTACAGCAACTTTCAGTAGCAATACCCGTATCCTTGTTATAACAGTCTTTTAGGCCAGTACGTGTGTGACTCCTATGAGAATAAAAGATTAAATAATGCAATACTCCAAAAACAGAACAAATACTCTTAATTTTTGACGCAGCAGAATTAATTAAATTGCTTTATTAATAACTTGATTATTTCTTGGCATCATGTGGACCGTGAAAAATGAATCCTGCATGCACGAATATCGCTACGCGTTTCTCCTTTATGTTCCTTTTGTCCAATTTTAACAAACCAGCAGTGCTGCCGGCGAATTGTTCCTGTCGCGTGAAATTAAGTTGTGAATTAAAACCCACTGAGCCTAAATTGGAAGCGTCCAATTGATGAAATGATAATGCAAAAAAAGTGCTGAATCTGAGAATAATTTGGGGTGTGGTAGCAGAATTTTATTACTGTTGAGAAGTTTTTCACACTGCAATAGAATAAACTGCATGCTGACGGTATCAGTATTTATGACAAACAGATGAAATAATTTAACGTGGCCTGTTTTCCTTAATAAAGAATATTAAGACGAATTTTTTCTTTCAGTTTAAATATTTTTGACTCACGCATAATTCATAAAAGTGACCTACATTTTCCTTTCTACTTCTGGCTTCATCAATTATGCTAATTTCAATGAGTTTTATAAGCCACACTTTTTAAGTACATTGGCTCTAACGTTCTCCTCTGCTAATAAATCACTAGCCGGCCGGGGTGGCCGAGCGGTTCTAGGCGCTACAGTCTGGAATCGCGCGACCGCTACGGTCACAGGTTGGAATCCTGCCTCGGGCCTGGATGTGTGTGATGTCCTTAGGTTAGTTAGGTTTAAGTAGTTCTAAGTTCTAGGGGACTGATGACCTCAGAAGTTAAGTCCCATAGTGCTCAGAGCCATTTGAATAAATCACTCTGGAGTTTTATTTAAAATGATTTATAAAATTCATTTACAGAATTAATGTCCTCAAGAACCTGTGAGATCTTCTACTTTTCCTACAATTCATACTGTCTTTGCCTCGTCGTTTGCCTGTAAGCGGATAATAAGATAATTTTTAGTCGAAGGGACCAATTCCTGTCCAGCACTTCTGGCACCATTTCTCTGAGCTAAATATTCCCGATATTTCTAACCATACAAGCTACAACTGTTGAAGGTCAGCAGCTACACAAGCGAAACGTTGCCGTTCGCCTATAATTTACCTCAATTTCAGTAGGCAGCTCCTACTAATAATCGCGTCCGACCAGGAAGATACCCATAAAAATTTTCTCTTCGCTCCTTTCAGATTACGTTGATACAATAGCTCCCTACTTAGCACTCATATACAACCGCTCGCTCACCGAGAGATCTGTACCTACAGATTGGAAAATTGCACAGGTCGCACCAGTGTTTAAGAAGGGTAGTAGGAGTAATCCATCTAACTACAGACCTATATTATTGACGTCGGTTTGCAGTAGGGTTTTGGAGCATATACTTTATTCAAACGTTATGAATCACCTCCCCCCAATGAAACATGGACCTTGCAGTTGGTGGGGAGGCTTGCGTGCCTCAGCGATACAGATGGCCATACCGTAGGTGCAACCACAACGGAGAGGTATCTGTTGAGAGGCCAGACAAACATGTAGTTCCTGAAGAGGGGCAGCAGCCTTTTCAGTAGTTGCAGGGGCAACAGTCTGGATGATTGACTGATCTGGCCTTGGAACATTAACCAAAATGGCATTGCTGTGCTTGTACTGTGAACGGCTGAAAGCAAGGGGAAACTACAACCGTAATTTTTCCCGAGGACATGCAGCTTTACTGTATGATTAAATGATGATGGTGTCCTCTTGGATAAAATATTCCGGAGGTAAAATAGTCCCCCATTCGGATCTCTGGGCGGGGACTACTCAGGAGGACGTCGTTATCAGGAGTAAGAAAACTGGCATTCTACGGATCGGAGCGTGGAATGTCAGATCCCTTAATCGGGCAGGTAGGTCAGAAAATTTAAAAAAGGAAATGGATAGGTTAAAGTTAGATACAGGGTAGTGGGAATTGGTGAAGTTCGGTGGCAGGAGGAACAAGACTTTTGTTCAGGGGACTAAAGGGTTATAAATACAAAATCAAATAGGGGTAATGAAGGAGTAGGTTTAATAATGAATAAAAAAATAGTTGTGCGGGTAAGCTACTACAAACAGCATAGTGATCGCATTATTGTGGCCAAGATAGACACAAAGCCCATGCCTACTACAGTAGTACAGGTTCATATGCCTACTAGCTCTGCAGATGACGAAGAAATTGAAGAAATGTATAATGAAACAAAAGAAATTATTCAGGTAGTGAAGGGAGATGAAAATTTAATAGTCATGGGTGACTGGAATTCGAGTGTAGGAAAAGGGAGAGAAGGAAACGTAGTAGGTGGATATGGAATGGGACTAAGAAATGAAAGAGGAAACCGCTTGGTAGAATTTTGCACAGAGCACAACTTAATCATAACTTGGTTTAAGAATCATTAAAGAAGGTTGTATACATGGAAGAACCCTGGAGATACTAAAAGGTATCAGATAGATTATATAATGGTAAGACAGAGATTTAGGAACCAGGTTTTAAATTGTAAGACATTTCCAGGGGCAGATGTGGACTCTGACCACAATCTATTGGTTATGAACTGTATATTAAAACTGAAGAAACTGCAAAAAGGTGGGAATTTAAGGAGATGGGACCTGGATAAACTGAAAGAACCAGAGGTTGTACAGAGTTTCAGGGAGAGCATAAGGGAACAATTGACAGGAATGGGTGAAAGAAATACAGTAGAAGAAGAATGGGTAGCTTTGAGGGATGAAGTAGTGAAGGTAGCAGAGGATCAAGTAGGTAAAAAGACGAGGGCTAGTAGAAATCCTTGGGTAACAGAAGAAATATTGAATTTAATTGATGAAAGGAGAAAATATAAAAATGCAATAAATGAAGCAGGCAAAAAGTAATAAAGACGTCTCAAAAATGAGATCGACAGGAAGTGCAAAATGGCTAAGCAAGGATGGCTAGATGACACATGTAAGGATGTAGAAGCTTATCTCACTAGGGGAAAGATAGATACTGCCTACAGGAAAATTAAAGACACCTTTGGAGAGAAGAGAACCACGTGTATGAATATCAAGAGCTCAGATGGCAACCCAGTTCTAAGGAAAGAAGGGAAGGCAGAGAGGTGGAAGGAGTATATAGAAGGTTTATACAAGGGCGATGTACTTGAGGACAATATTATGGAAATGTAAGAGGATGTAGATGAAGACGAAATGGGAGATAAGATAATGCGTGAAGAGTTTGACAGAGCACTGAAAGACCTGAGTGGAAACAAGGTGCCCGGAGTAGACAACATTCCATTAGAACTACTGACGGCCTTGGGAGAGCCAGTCATGACAAAACTTTACCAGCTGGTAAGCAAGATGTATGAGACAGGCGAAATACCCTCAGACTTTAAGAAGAATATAATAATTCCCATCCCAAAGTAAGCAGGTGCTGACAGATGTGAAAATTACCGAACTATCAGTTTAATAAGTCACAGCTGCAAAATACTAACATGAATTCTTTACAGGCAAATGGAAAAACTGGTAGATGCGGACCTCGGGGAGGATCAGTTTGGATTCCGTAAAAATGTTGGAACACGTGAGGCAATACTGACCTCACGACTTATCTTAGAAGAAAGATTAAGAAAAGGCAAACCTACGTTTCTAGCATTTGTAGACTTAGAGAAAGCTTTTGACAATGTTGACTGGAATACTCTCTTTCAAATTCTGAAAGTGGCAGGGGTAAAATACAGGGTGCGAAAGGCTATTTACTATTTGTACAGAAACCAGATGGCAGTTATTAAAGTCGAGGGGCATGAAAGAGAAGCAGTGGTTGGGAAAGGAGTGAGACAGGGTTGTAGCCTCTCCCTGATGTTATTTAGTCTGTAGATTGAGCAAGCTGTAAAGGAAACAAAAGAAAAATTTGGAGTAGGTATTAAAATTCACGGAGAAGAAGTAAAAACTTTGAGGTTCGCCGATGACATTGTAATTCTGTCAGAGACGGCAAAGCACTTAGAAGAGCAGTTGAACGGAATGGACAGTGTCTTGAAAGGAGGATATAAGATGAAAATCAACAAAAGCAAAACGAGGATAATGGAATGTAGTCAAATTAAATCGGGTGATGCTGAGGGTATTAGATTAGGAAATGAGACACTTAAAGCAGTAAAGGAGTTTTGCTATTTGGGGAGCAAAATAACTGATGATGGTCAAAGTAGAGAGGATATAAAATGTAGACTGGCAATGGCCAGGAAAGCGTTTCTGAAGAAGAGAAATTTGTTAGCATCGAATATAGATTTATGTATCAGGATGTCGTTTCTGAAAGTATTTGGATTGTAGCCATGTGTGGAAGTGAAACAAGGACGATAACTAGTTTGGACAAGAAGAGAATAGAAGCTTTCGAAATGTGGTGCTACAGAAGAATGCTGAAGATTAGATGGGTAGATCACATTACTAATGAGGAGGTATTGAACAGGATTGAGGAGAAGAGAAGTTTGTGGCACAACTTGACTAGAAGAAGGGATCGGTTAGTAGGACATGTTTTGAGGCATCAAGGGATCACAAATTTAGCATTGGAGGGCAGCGTAGAGAGTAAAAATCGTAGAGGGACACCAAGAGATTACAACACTAAGCAGATTCAGAAGGATGTAGGTTGCAGTAGGTACTAGGAGATGAAGAAGCTAGCACAGGATAGAGTAGCATGGAGAGCTGCATCAAACCAGTCTCAGGACTGAAGACAACAACAACAACTATGAATTACCTCGAAGAGTACGATCTATTGATACGTAATCAGCATGGTTTCAGAAAACATCGCTCTTGTGCAACGCAGCTAGCTCTTTATTCGCATGAAGTAATGGCCGCTATCGACAGGGGATCTGAAGTTGATTCCGTATTTCTAGATTTCCTGAAAGCTTTTTACACCGTTCCTCACAAGCGACTTCTAACCAAGCTGCGGGCCTATGGGGTATCGTCTCAGTTGTGCGACTGGATTCGTGATGGCCTGTCAGGAAGGCCGCAGTTCGTAGTAATGGACGGCAAATCATTGAGTAAAACTGAAGTGATATCAGGTGTTCCCCAGGGAAGCGTCCTGGGACCTCTGCTGTTCCTGATATATTTAAATGACCTGGGTGACAATCTGAACAGTTCTCCTAGGGTGTTCGCAGATGATGCTGTAATTTACCGTCTAGTAAGGTCATCCGAAGACCAGTATCAGTTGCAAAGCGATTTTGAAAAGTTTGCTGTATGGTGTGGCAGGTGGCAGTTGACGCTACGTAACGAAAAGTGTGGGGTTATCCACACGAGTTCCCAAACAAATCCGTTGGAATTCGATTACTCGATAAATAGTACAATTCTCAAGCCTGTCAATTCAGCCAAGTACCTTGGTGTTAAAATTACGAACAACTTCAGTTGGAAAGACCACATAGATAATATTGTGGGGAAGGCGAGGCAAAGGTTGCGTTTCATTGACAGGACACGTAGAAGATGCAACAAGTCTACTAAAGAGACAGATCGTTTGTCCTCTGTTAGAATATTGCTGCGCGGAGTGGGATCCTTACCAGGTGGGATTGAGGGGAAGACATCGAAAGGATGCAAAAAAGGGCAGCTCGTTTTGCATTATCACGTGATAGGGGAGAGAGTGTGGCAGATATGATACGCGAATTGGCATGTAAGTCATTACAGCTAAGACGTTTTTCGTCGCGGTGAGATCTATTTACGAAATTTCAGCCACCAACTTTCTCTTCCGAATGCGAAAATATTTTGTTGAGCCCAACCTACATAGGTAGGATGATCATCAAAATAAAATAAGAGAAATCAGAGCTCGAACAGAAAGGTTTAGGTGTTTGTTTTTCCCGCAGGCTGTTAGGGAGTGGAATGGTAGAGAGATAGTATGATTGTGGTTCGATGAACCCTCTGCCAAGAACTTAAATGTGAATTGCAGAGTAGTCATGTAGATGTATATGCAGATGTTTGGTTAGGAAATTGAGCGGCACTTAGTAAGTAGGCTGTTTAGGTTTTTTTATTGGTAACGCCACATATCGCTCTGTATGAAAAATCACTGACTGTGCTGTGTGCAGTCAGTGGCTGGTTGGCATTGTTGTAATTCTCGCCATTGTAGTGTTGGGCAGATGGATGTTAACAGCGCGTAGCGTTGCGCAGTTGGAGGTGAGCCACCAGCAGTGGTAGATGTGGGGAGACAGATGGCGGAGTTTTGAAATTTGTAAGACTGGATGTCATGAACTGCTATATATATTATGACTATTAAGGTAAATACATTGTTTGCTCTCTATTAAAATCTTTCATTTGCTAACTATGCCTATCAGTAGTTAGTACCTTCAGTAGTTTGAATCTTTTATTTAGCTGGCAGTAGTGGCGCTCGCTGTATTGCAGTATCTTGAGTAACGAAGATTTTTGTGAGGTAAGTGAAAGGTATAAGTTAATGTTCGTCAGAGCCATTCTTTTGTAGGAATTATTGAAAGTCAGATTGCGTTGCGCTAAAAAAAAATATTGTGTGTCAGTTTAAGCACAGTCATGTATAATTTTTCCAAGGGGACATTTCATATGTCGACCCTTAGCCGAGGATGCCTTACTGGAATCTTCTGATTTTTTCTTGTAGTTTGTGTAATTAGTGTAGATTTTGTTTATTGCTAGCTCGTAATTTTAGAGAGAATCTCCTTTGTAGTTGTAGTCTTTCATTGTTGTACAGTAAAGCACTTGTGGCGTGCATGTAGATTTGCACCAAGTATTTCGCAGCTGCGCTTGCAATTAACTAAATATTATTTTCAGTGCTTTGTTAATGTGTTCTCTTACTTTTGCTCTTCATATTGTGTTTTTCTGTGTTGTCGTGTGAAATATTGTGACAATAATGGCGTGTGAAAAACGTAACACTAGGCTCCAAAGTAAACTGAGAAACGACAGTGAAGACGAAAGCAGTATGTTAGCGCCACCATGTAATGAATTAACTAATGTTCAAAGTAATAATTTGGTAATTGTGTATAGGGAAATGGAGCGGGCTGCAAATAATGGTGTAGGCAGTGAAACAATTAGTGAACAGGGAAGCATTATCGATCGATCGGTCGGCAATAGCTCGCGTCAGGAATCCGTAATGACAGGACACAATCTAGGAAATACTGTACATTCAGGTTTTGCGTCCTCACCGTTTTCTCAAATAAGTCAAAATGTGAATGTTGCCGGTGCAAATGCACTGCCGAAAAGCACAGATTCCAGACACTAATACATTGTTATTGCAATTAATGCAACAAATGAAACAAAATTAGAGACAAACACAACAACAGTTAGACACAATGGAACAAAATTTGGAAAAGTTAGACACAATGGAACGAAATCTTCAAAGGTTAGACACAATGGAACAAAATCGTCATAAGTTAGACACAATGGAACAACACCAGAGACAAACACAGCAACAGTTAGACACAATGGAACAAAAGCTTCAAAAGTTAGACTCAGTGGAACATACGCTTGAACAAACACGTCACGATTTAACTACTGAGTTACATAAAATCGTATCGAAATGTCAAAAAGTCTGTAATGACGTAAAAACACAAATTTGTGAGCATTTTCAACCTATTTTTTCGCGGCATGAAAATGCATTACAAAATCACGAATCAGCCATAAAAGAACTGCAAACTATTGTTCATGAAAATCATGAGACCCTGCAAGCCAAAATTGACTCAGTTGCATCTACCGATTTGGTTACGCAACTTGCAAAAACTCAGCAAAACTTAAAGGACACAGTAGATACGATTTCAACACAAATGGACACTCTGAAATTTGGTTCAGAAAAACACAATGAGGAAATAAGTACACTATCGGAGAAAGTAGCCGAACTTTCGGATCAGTTCACTAACTTATCTGCGAAGGTAGATGATGGTCTGAATGACACAGAAGAGTTCGTACAAATTAGGAAATTCAAACAAAATCAGAATCAAATTAATACGCAACACCAAAGAGAAATCCGGGACATACAAGATCAACTGACACAGGTAATACAAGAATTACGTATTTCAGAGGACACTCGCGCTCCAACACAGGAAGAGGGACTTAGAAATACGGAAAAGCCACAAAATAATAACACAGGGCATTTCGGAAATTATGAAAGAAATTGGCAAGGTGCACCGAATTTTGAGATGGAACCGCCGACACGACGCAACAATGACCGATATGTTACCCACCGACACGATGAATTTGACTATAAGCTGTTTATTACTGCACGTAAATTCAAAACATTTAAAAATTCTGGCAACGACATTCATCCACAAGCGTGGCTTCATCAATTCTCTCATTGTTCCCCCCCCCCCCCCCCCCCCCCCCCCAACTGGTCATTAGAGCACAGATTAGAATTTATGTGTGGCTACTTAGAGAATGAACCAGCTGTAAGAATGCGATCGGTTATTCACGATTGTCACAGTGAAGGAGAATTTTATCATGCCTTCCTCTCAGCATATTGGTCTCAGGCTACACAAGACCGAGTAAAACATAGCATCATAATGATGAAACATTTCGAACAATCTGAATTTTCCAGTCTCGTGAAATATTTTGAAGACATGTTACATAAGAATTAGTGTCTTTCAAACCCATACAGCCCCTCAGAACTCATCCGCATTTGCTTAATCAAATTGCCTGAACATTTACAACATATTATTTTGGCAGGACGTTGCAAAGAGGACATTGAAGCTTTTCAGGGACTGTTACAAGAATTGGAAATTGACACTGACAATCGCGGAACGCGAAAACAGAACACAACAATTACAGGTCACATCCGTTACAATTCCGCTATGAAAGAAATAATAACTGGACACGACAAGGCTATTCTCACAATACAAATCGTAACCAAAATAGACACCACCCGTATGACAATCGTTGGCAGAGTAGTAATACTTACAGGGAAAGATCACCTCTCCGCGGTAGTGACTATCACAGAGACAATCAGAGAAACACACAATATGGGAACCAAAATAAATATTATCAAGGGAGACAGAATAACTTTAGACGCAACGGTCCAGCGCGCAGGTACGATTCAGGGAGAAATTCTCCACCACGTAATCGACAAGAAAGAAACTATGTAATCTACCGACATGACGACAGACGATATGATCGTAACGACAGACCTGAATTGCATCAGAAATGGCGGGATTCAAACAGGGCGGGCCCTCTCGCAAGGTGAAGTTGTGGAAGTTAGGTCTCCAAATCCCAATAACGACGCGCGCCAACAAAGAGACAATAGGCAATGTCTCATACCGCTGGCAGCCACAAAACGTACGTATGAAACTGACGACGCAGCTGCCGTAGCTAATAATTACGTAAAAATGGGAGACATTAGAGACATCTTACTCCAGGAACACGACGTAAAACATAACAATTTTGCATATCCGGTGATTCACATTACAGTAAAGGACGTAAAATTTACGGCAGTGCTTGACTCTGGCAGTCCTATTTCAGTAAATAGTGAAACAGCCTTTAGCAAATGCAACAAATCGAACGATTGCCCCACACTGCTGTTACGTTACACTTTCGGAAAAGTGTAGGTGTACGTCAACAAACCAACTTAGAATTCTCTTGTCAAAGCCACAGCTTCTCTATGAACTTTCTTATTGTTCCCTTATTGTCGACGGAAATTATATTGGGAGTAGACTTTTTGAATGAATACAAAGAAATCTTAAACTTTCACGATGCTGAAATAAATTTAGAGAAAGAAGGTGAGTTAATAGCTTTGAAATTTGAAGATTGGCTCTCAAACCATGACGAGGAAATTAATCGGCTTTACCTTCTGTTAGAAAACAGTTCGGAATTTTCTACGGAACTAGACACTAACAATCACTCTGAAAGTACTGACAGGGATGATATCGACGACGTATTTGATACTAATGAGTTAATTCAGAATAAAATTCTAACAATTGAGAATTGTAATGACACTGATAGGCAGGACCTTTTTGAGATTTTACAAGCACATTCCACAGTTTTTACTCACAATAAAGGAACAATCAAGGGATTTCAGTAACAATTTCGTGTTCGTGAGCATACTAAATTTTGTGTTAGACCATACGTAATTCCAGCACATTATAGGGACCGTGTTAGAAAAGAAATAAAATCAATTCTTGACGAGGGCGTTATTGAGCCTGCAGTAAGCTCATACAACAATCCATTACATGTTGTTGAGAAGAAAAATGGATCGATCAGGCTTGTCTTAGATTCGAGACAAATCAATACTATCATTATTCCTGAAACAGACAGGCCGCAAACGTTGGAAGAACTTCAAAATTTTAATGGTGTAAAAGTGTTGTCTTCCATTGATCTCAGATCCAGCTTTTATCAGATCGAACTTCATCCAGAATGTAGAAAATACACAGCTTTCCTTTGTTTCGGCGTTTGTTATCAGTTTCGGAAACTTCCTTTTGGTTTGAACATTTCTTCGGTAGCATTCATTCGCGGGCTAAATTCCATATTACCTGAGTTCTTAAAACGTCACATTACCTTATATGTGGATGATATTCTAGTAGAAGAAGTCTCATGGGAACAACATAATCGCATCCTCAACAGCGTGTTACGTATTTTTGCAGATTCTGGAATTACAGTTAACTTCGAAAAGTCTGAATTCGATAGGTCAAAGGTGAGGTTTTTGGGACATATTATTTCTTCTGAAGGCATTAAGCCGGATCCTGACAAGTTAGAAGCAATCAAAGCCATCCCAGTTCCATCCACAAAAAAAAACAAAACAAAAAAACAAGTCCGCAGCTTTCTGGGTCTCGTAAATTTTTACCGTCGTTTTCTGAATATGCAAATTCTAGTTACACCAAAACTTTGTTCTCTCACTGGAAAAAATGCTATTTGGAACTGGGACGAACAAGCACAGTTGGAATTCAATTCTTTGAAAGAACCGCTACTTAACGCGCCAATACTAGCTCATCCAGATCTCACACAAGATTTTTGCCTTAGCACGGATTCTTCTAAAGTCGGTCTTGGTGCCCATTTATTTGAAGAAGCGACAGAAAATGACATTACTGCTCAGAAAACCATTGCTTTTGCTAGCCGAGTTCTAACAAAATCTGAAAAAAATTATTCCATTACTGAATTAGAAGCTTTAGCTATCGTTCGGGCATTTAACAAATTCTGTTTCTTTCTTTATGGTAAGCACGTAAAAGTATACAGTGATCGTCGTGCATTACAATTTCTTATGTCTTCAAAATTAAATCATGACAGGGTAAGACGTTGGGCATTGTTTCTGCAAGAATTCCACTTCACAATAGTCTACTTTCCCGGCAAGGAGAACATTGTTGCGGACGCACTGTCACGCGCACCGGCTGGGCTCGAGAAAAGTAACACAGAAAGCAACCTCGATAAAAATTTCAGTATTCTTTACATTCAGAAAGTCGCCTTTGAAAACTTCATCATCACATCTTTAAAGGACATTGCTCATGAACAAGATAAAGATCCGATTTGGAAAGACATCAAGAGAAAATGGCATGAAAAGACACACACACAGATTCGGCATTATTATCTGGTTAAGAACAACATACTGTTCAAAAGCTGCACTGTTGATGACAAGCTATGGGTACTTTGCATTCCAGACGATTTTGTTAATAAGCTCATTTGGTACATTCATTTCAGCTATGCACATTTGGGTCCACGAAAATGTTATCATATTCTTCGAACGGCTTGTTATTTTAACAATATGGAAAAGAGAATTCGAAGAGTCTTGTCTATTTGTAAACTTTGTCAAATGGCGAAACCATATACTATCTCACAACGTGCTCCGTTGTTTCCTATCATTCCTTCTAAATTAAAAGAATTTGCTGCTGTTGATCTCTTGGGACCGCCTGTCAGAGCATCTAATGGTTTTTCGTACGTTCTAATCGCTGTTGAACTTACTTCAAAATTTGTTTCTTTCACTCCGTTACGTAAAGCCACTGGACGGTCTGTATCCAACGCCTTTGTTAAAAATTTCTTACGTGAAGTTGGACACGCTAGTAAAGTTATTTCAGATAACGGACCGCAATTCAGATCTGCTGTTTGGTCACGCATGCTTTGTAACCATAAAATCAAATCTGTTTTTATTTCATTGTACTCACCACACTGTAACCCGTCTGAACGGATTACGAAAGAAATCAATAAGCTTTGCAGACTTTATTGTCACAGAAAGCATCAGCATTGGGACAGATATTTACACTTATTTCAAAACGTGCTGAATGAAATGCCTCATGACTCCACTGCTTTACCACCTGTTCTTGTACTGAAGAATAAAGAACCACCGAACAGAATCAGAGAGCTTGTACCTTTTCCGAATACACGTAAACTTCGACACAAAGAAATAATTGATTTGGCTAATAAAAATATAAATTCTGCGGCAAACAAAGGGAGAAAATTACACGGTAAAGCAAATGCAAAGAAATTATATATTGGTCAGAAAGTTCTCATTAAAGCTCATTCATTGTCACATAAGAAGAAACATTTGAGTCACAAATTCTTTCTAGTTTACAATGGACCTTACAAAATCCGACATATACCACATGATAATTGCGTTGAAGTTGAAACTCTGCGCACTAGGAAGAGTAAAGGTTTACACCACATTTCACATGTAAAACCGTTTATTGAAAGATAATCTGCTTTTTAACTTTGTCTTTGCCATAAAACTTTTCACTTCACATTTCTAGTATGCTTTGTCAGACTTAAGAAACGGTTACTATGCAACAATGTTTGAAGTTAATTATCCAGTCTAGAACCTAGGGAACATTTTTAAACCGAAATTACGAATGCATTGTTATAGTGAACAGACGACACAGTGCTGTATTTGTACATTCTTGCTTGTTAGTTGCACGATTTCGTAACGACTATAAGGCTTACATACTTAGAACATATACTGTTAATGAGATTTTAATGCAACATTTTGGTTTAGTTGAAAAGACATTTTTTATTTGAAGTAGTTTCTGTGAGATTAAAGATGACTTAGCATTTGGTTTCTTTGATAGCTACACGATTATATAACGACGCTACTAATGTGTGTAACAATTTACATTGTGCATTTGCGGTGTATCTGTTTTATATCTGCACAGTTTTTCTGAATTCTTCTGGAAAGGAAAACATGATTTAGTAGTAACTTTTGTGGTATAGCTACAACGAGACAGCCTTTTCCGTAGCACAACAATACGTTACAGTACAGTACTTACTTCATCACGGCAATAAGCGTAGTAACTACGATATCTATACGCAAATCATTTCACTTATGTTTATCATGAGATAAGTACATTGACTTCTGCAGAACTTAGCTTTCGGAGGACGATAACTACGACACTTCCACAGAGATTATCTTACAAAAGGACGCACAGTTTAGCGCTGTGTACACGTATTTGAGTGATTAATTTTGTACTTAAAACATTTATTTTTAAAGATATTTGAAGTACAATGATACAAAGGTTTTCCATGATATATTTCATTCCATTGCTGTAATCTGTAACACCTGAGGACATAGTTGCTTTAATCCTCAGGGGGGTACACGCTTACTTTGTGTACCATGTGTGTGGCAAGCACAAGGAGCCCTAGCTAATATGGTATTTGCTTATACAACTTGACACATCGGTACCATATTTCTCCAACACAAAATACACAGCTACCTGATTATTTAACAGAGAAACAAATATTTTTTTACTACATCAGTGACATTTATACGTAATTACACAGTTGGATAACTTCACACTTATGAAATTGTATTTTTTTGTACTTTTTGAACTGTTCACAATTTTTCGGAACCATTGTGATGCTATGAGAGCTTTGAATGATGTATTTGGTATGGGATCATGATTTTTAAAGTACGTTTGAGGCAGATGACACTTTTGACATGAGCAGAGAATTTTTTTTACGTTTTGAAATTATTGGAGGAAGCTACGACGATTTTGAGAGTTGACTGAGGTGTTACGATGTTATTATTACGATGACTGTGTGTATTATGCTGTTGAGGTATGTTTATAATCAATAAGCTGATGCTATATGAGGAATTTGATTATGCTACGTATTTACTATGACGAAATATTGAAGAAGTGTTGACGAATAAGGTAAGGAATAAAGAGTAGTGGTTAGGGACTCTGGTTTGTGAAAAATGATGTTGGAAACCTAGAATCGTACTTTAAAAGTTATGAAATGCGTGTATATGCGTGAATGTATCACTATGCTGGCGAAATTTTTTGGACACTATTATATTTAAAGGATTTTACTTCTACAGATTTGTAACGCAAATTCTTGACCTGTGAATTTTTTTATATGAGAATGCCACTGTAGCGGAAACTGGTGTCGTAAATATTTCGGTAAGAAAGTTAAGTGACCACCTGCATGTAATGCGGCGTGGGCGCCCAGCTGGGCGACAGCCACCTGGAAATAAGCCATTAGTATGTGCTTTTCAGAGGCACAGGTGGAGAAAAGAAAAGAGGTCATTATCCTCGCTATTGACATTCCATTGTAGAAAGCACCACAAATAAGACATGCTCATTACTTGGAAACATTATTACATCTGCACACCTGATTATGACAAGTGTCTTTCTACGAGAGTTGAGAGAACTTCTACTGACTTATGAAATGCCACATAGCTATTGAATGATGTTTTTATCCTTTTCTTTGCATAATTGCTTACTTCATTTGATATCTGTTTTCCAGGTGTGTTACAGCATTGGTTTTATAAAATAAAATTAAATGCATTTGCTGATGTGAAAACTTTCTGTCAACAGATCTGTTAAATAATAATTTTATGATCCACATTCTTCAAAAAAAGGAGCACTTGGAAAGGAAAGAACAATAAGAAGGGACTAGTAACAGTAACTGCATACATAATTTTCTTTTCAAGTGCTTGGTAATTTATTTCATAGAATTAGTTTTTGTGGTGCACCACTTTAATTATATAGACATTATGATGTGAATATACATTTCCCTTATCTGCATTGTTGTCTTTAGAGTACTATTTTTTCTGCTTGAGCTTTGTCATGTTTAGGTATAAGTTGTATTGCCTTATATTAGTTGTAATATTGCTGCCTGCTTTGACAACTTCCATTTTTTCATTGCTGTTTGTATTAATTGTTTTGTGCTGCTGCATTGCCTCGTCCCTTAGTTTAGCATGTGAGTTCAGTAGATTTTAAGTTAGCTTAGGAGAAGAAACTAACTATGAGGAATTGGAAGAAATGCGTTGAGAAGTTATAAGAAAATGATTTTGCCAAAAAAGTTGTGTAAAGTGGAGAGAAACTAATTTTGAAAGAGGATGTGAACAAAATAAAGAAAACATGCTTGGATAGGATATTTTTGGAGGAAACAAATGTTGAAATACGACGAAAGATCTACAGAATGAAGTTTTGGGTTGGACTGTAGTACCAAATGTTACCCTGAAAACAAACCCTGTCCTTTCCTTTTGTGTTATCCCACTGTGTGTTTGTGTATCCTTGTGTATTTGTTTTTTTTCCTGCCTCTGCGTACTGTTTCATAGAATTTTTTCTCTTCTAATACTAAGCTACATTCACTATGATGAGGAATAATGTTATCGTCAAATATAATTTGCATTTAATAAATTGCTATTTACTTCGTAAAGATATTTACACATTATTTATTCTGTTTTGTTCTAACGCTCATGTGTGAAGTTGATGTTTCAAAAGTTATTCTGATCTTTTATGTATGTACTTATGTCATAATTCTTGTAACGCTGATGTATATGTTTATTTCTGTTCTTTTGTAAAGCCCCTATTACTACAAATGTTATCTGTATTGTTATGTTCTTTAATGATGTATTTTGTACCTTTGTTAATGTACTCTTATGTTTTAAAATTATAATTGACACCAGTTCATCACATTGAGTAACCTGTAAGTTACATTTCACTGCACACGTTTCTGTTGGTCATAGTATATGGACAATATGTGTGAAGTAGGGACTAATAGTGTTTGCACATGTGTTAATAATTCAGCAAGGGACTGGATAACAGCATTGCTGGTTCTAAGGACATTTAAAAAAAAATTTTTTTTGTGCACAAGTGGTGGTTCATGTAATTGCCGTATTGTCTGCAAGACTCTTCGATGGTGATTGTGCACCTGCACAGTCGCAACAGATGGCTGCTGTCCGTCTCTACAAGTACTACAGTGGGTCTGCAGCTTTGATGGCCCACCAATACCATTATTTCTACAAGGACTGCAGTGGGTCTGCACCTCTGGTGGCCCACCAATACCGTAATCTCTACCAGGACTACAGTGGGTCTGCTCTGTGATGACCTACCTACCAATATTCTTCAAAACTTCGAATGACTCTGTGGTGGGTTTGCACTGTTGTGGACCATTACCTGTCTGCATGTCAAGAGTCAACACTGTCTTTCCGTTGGAAGGACAATACTACTTCTTCAATACTGCAAGGAAATCCACTACTTCCAGGTGCATTTGCTTTTACTGCTCATACTTTGAAAAAAAAAAAAAAACACTGCAATTCTACTGTGATGAACGATCAGGACGGTCTTTATGGACTGTGAGAAAATTTTAGCTTTTGACCAACATTGTATCGATAAGTGTGTGCATTTCATTTATTTGTTAATGTAATTATGAAAAAAATTTTCAAATCTGTATTGGCCACTGCCCAAAACAATTTGTAAATTTTTTTCTGGGGAGCATGGGGGCTATGTAAGTAGGCTGTTTAGGTTTTTTTACTGGTAACGCCACATAGCGCTCTGTATGAAAAATCATTGGCTGTGCTGTGTTCAGTCAATGGCTGGTTGGTATTGTTGTAATACTCGCCATTGTAGTGTCGTGCAGCGGCAGCTGGATGCTAACAGCGCGTAGCGTTGCCCAGTTGGAGGTGAGCCACCAGCAGTGGTGGATGTGGGGAGAGAAATGGCGGAGTTTTGAAATTTGTAAGATTTGATGTCATGAACTGCTATATATATATATTATGACTTTTGATGATATTAAGGTAAATAGATTGTTTGTTCTCTATCAAAATCTTTCATGTGCTAACTATTCCTATCAGTAGTTAGTGCCTTCAGTAGTTTGAATCTTTTATTTAGCTGGCAGTAATGGCGTTCGCTGTATTGCAGTAGTTCGAGTAACCAAGATTTTTGTGAGGTAAGTGATTTGTGAAAAGTATAGGTTAATGTTAGTAAGGGCCATTCTATTGTAGGGATTATTGAAAATCAGATTGCGTTGCGCTAAAAAAAAATATTGTGTGTCAGTTTAAGCACAGTCATGTATAATTGTTCTAAGGGGACGTTTCATACCAATATTCTTCAAAACTTCAACTGACTCTGCTGTGGGTTTGCTCTGTTGTGGCCCATTACCTGTCTGCATGTCAAGAGTCAGTACTGTCTTTCCGTTGGAAGTACAACAGTACTTTTTCAAGACTGCATGGAATCCATTACTTCCGTGTGCATTTCTTTTACTGCTCAGACTTAGAAAAAAAAAAAACACTGCAAATTTACTGTGATGAATGATCAGGACTGTCTTTATGGACTGTGAGAAAATTTTAGCTTTTGACCAGCATTGTATTTATAAGTGTGTGCATTTGATATCTTTCTTACTGTAGTTATGAAAAAAATTTTCAAATCTGTATTGGTCAGTGCCCAAAACAATTTGTAAAATTTTTCGTGGGGAGCATGGGGGCTATGTAAGTAGGCTGTTTACGTTTTTTATATTGGTAACGCCATGTAGCGCTCTGTATGAAAATCACAGGCTGTGCTGTGTACAGTTTGTGGCTCGTTTGTATTGTTGTCTGCCATTGTAGCGTTGCGCAGTTGGAGGTGAGCCGCCAGCAGTGGTGGATGTGGGGAGAGAGATGGTGGAGTTTTGAAATTTGTAAGACTGGATGTCATGAACTGCTATATATATTATGACTATTAAGGTAAATACATTGTTTGCTCTCTGTTAAAATCTTTCATTTGCTAACTATTCCTATCAGTAGTTAGTGCCTTTCGTAGTTTGAATATTTTATTTAGCAGGTAATAGTAGTGGCGCTCGCTGTATTGCAGTAGTTCGAGTAACGAAGATTTTTGTGAGGTGAGTGATTCGTGAAAGGTATAGGTTAATGTTAGTCAGGGGCATTCTTTTGTAGGGATTATTGGATGTCAGATTGCGTTGCGCTAAAAAAAAAATATTGTGTGTCAGTTTAAGCACAGTCATGTATAATTTTTCCAAGGGGACGGTTCATACCTTGGCCTTTTGCCAGTACATTCTTGACTGCCGTTTACATTAATTATTCGCGAGCTAATTTCTCAGCTGATGTCCGCCCTCGTTACCGCTTCTGGGATGTTTCATCGCATTGACAATGATAACTAAACAATGTTCTGTCCTCTCAGATTCTCTTCATTACTTAAAGCATTTGAAATTAAGCGCACAGTTATCGATTTGTTAAAGAAAAACCCTTCAAGAAGTTCAGTTTGTAGATTAGATTTCCGTGCGCTGTTAAGTAATATGTATTTGCAGCTTAGTAACGAATTCTAGTAACGAATAGTGTGATATAGATATAGAGAAAGAGATAGTTTTGAATGTCTCTATTAGCATATTTTCTACTTTTTTGAATTTAATATTTATTAACCAATAAGGACTTATTATGTTACAATAAAATAATATCCTTTCACTTTCAGTTACTTTTCTCATAAAAATAAGAGTATGCACAACTGTTGAAACAAGTGAAACATCAAATACGAGCCCAAAATGTTTTCTACTTCTCCAAAGATTTAGCAGTATTTTGATGTAACCTATTTACGTTTTTTCATTCAAGAAAAATTTTATTTTCGCATGGCCAGCACTTAAAATTATGATTCAGTGTCTGTTAATTAACATTTCAATTTCTTAATAAACAAGGCATTAAAAAAGTAAAAAGATATATTCTTCTAGCAAGGTTTGAACCAGCCATTCTATGGCGACGATTGTCTTACACAAGAAATATGATCTTTTCTTCTGTCTTCATTGAGTTTGCTGTTCCTTCCTGGAACCATCAGTTTAACAACTAAATGTTAAATTCTTCAAACTGATCAATTAAATACAAACTACCCTTTACCTTAAAATCCACAAAACATAAATTAAAATTAAACCACTTCTGGGATTTTTTAAAAATATTTTATTCCTTAGACAATAAAATCTTCTGGAGAAAACAGAAAGTTTCATAACTAATTAATTAGAAGAGATGTGCGCTGACAAGTGCTAATTAAAAATTGTTCCTTCATTAATGTCAAAGTATGGAGTATAAATGGCATTGAACAAATGCTTTGACTTGAGAATGCTTTCTGAGATTACGGAGCCCTTATATTGTACATTGCTTAAAAAATGTCTAACCTTTTGAGAGGTAGTAGCAACCATCAAAGACAGAAGAAAAGATCTAATAAACATGGTTTGTAAAAGGCATTGAGCACCTGTTCATCTTCGATACTGTGAAACAGATTTCTCCTACAGCAAGCTCTTCGCCTTCCATATTTTGAGAGCAGATATGGGCAGTGTGGCAACTAAACGAGTCGCGTTTAGGGATTCGTGGCAGCAAAGTACATTAAATATTTTAAATGGGAACCGAAAGTAAGTTCACTAAATTGTATGTAGCCATTCAATAGATAATTTCGTGTACAGTGAAATGAATTATCGTATTAACTGTAAAGCATCAAATAAGAAATATGTGACGTGATGAACGTGTGAATACTGAGTTGAAAGGTAAAAGAAAATATTGTAATCTGTCTGCAGTGTACAAAAAGGGGATAGCAAATTGACAAAGATACGTCCGTGGGGGCTCCTGCTCTAAACATTCAAACTGTTCGGAGGGAATTTAGTTTGAGTTTCTCATCAGCAGGTAATCTAACAGACAAGAGATAAAGGGCCCACACATCAGGTACTAGATTAAAATGACGGTAAATTCGGTAGAATTAGTGGTTTTAATCCTCGTGAGGAGACATACATTTCAATTAGTAATCAAACAGTTTGTGAAAGTCTAAGGGAAAAGTTAGCAGTCCAGATATTGGCAAATAGCAGCCTGCGTGGCCCCAGTCGCTAATGAATGCCTGTGGCGCAGCACTTATGCCACGGGTAAGTGTCTTCGAACCCTGGTGGTGGACAAAATTTTCATTGTCAGTATTTGGTAGGGAAGGGGAGGAGAGGTGCTGGCATAAAGTACCTGATTTTCATACATTGTTCCTGATTTAAATATCAAACTTTTTAGCAGTGTCTCATGAAGTGAGGGCTTGTGTTCACCGTGGTCCGTCCATCGGATGGGCACGTTAAGCTTGGTGGACCTCTTGGTGCTATTGGTGAGGCTATGTGCCGGCATGGGGTAGCTCCCTCTCCCTTCTATCATAATCCTTATCATCGTCATCATACAACACGTACATTGTACTATACTCTACGAGCACGCACCCACAAACACACTCTCAAATGCACATCCCAGGAAGGGGAAACTTTATTGACACATTCCTGGGGTCAGATGCATCACATGATCACACTGACAGAACCACAGGCACGTAGACACAGGCAACAGAGCATACAAAATGTCGGCACTAGTACAGTGTATATCCACCTTTCGCAGCAATGCAGGCTGCTATTCTCCCATGGAGACGATCGTAGAGATGCTGGATGTAGTCCTGTGGAACGGCTTGCCATGCCATTTCCAACTGGCGCCTCAGTTGGACCAGCGTTCGTGCTGGACGTGCAGACCGCTTGAGACGACGCATCATCCAGTCCCAAACATGCTCAATGGGGGACAGATCCGGAGATCTTGCTGGCCAGGGTAGTTGACTTACACCTTCTAGAGCACGTTGGGTGGCACGGGATACATGCGGACGTGCATTGTCCTGTTGGAACAGCAAGTTCCCTTGCCGGTCTAGGAATGGTAGAACGATGGGTTCGATGACGGTTTGGATGTACCGTGCACTATTCAGTGTCCCCTCGACGATCACCAGAGGTGTACGGCCAGTGTAGGAGATCGCTCCCCACACCATGATGCCGGGTGTTGGCCCTGTGTGCCTCGGTCGTATGCAGTCCTGACTGTGGCGCTCACCTGCACGGCGCCAAACACGCATACGACCATCATTGGCACCAAGGCAGAAGCGACTCTCATCGCTGAAGACGACACGTGACCATTCGTCCCTCCATTCACGCCTGTCGCGACACCACTGGAGGCGGGCTGCACGATGTTGGGGCGTGAGCGGAAGACGGCCTAACGGTGTGCGGGACCGTAGCCCAGCTTCATTGCGACGGTTGCGAGTGGTCCTCGCCGGTACCCCAGGAGCAACAGTGTCCCTAATTTGCTGGGAAGTGGCGGTGCGGTCCCCTACGACACTGCGTAGGATCCTACGGTCTTGGCGTGCATCCGTGCGTCGCTGCGGTCCGGTCCCAGGTCGACGGGCACGTGCACCTTCCGCCGACCACTGGTGGCAACATTGATGTACTATGGAGACCTCACGCCCCACGTGTTGAGCAATTCGGCGGTACGTCCACCCGGCCTCCCGCATGCCCACTATACGCCCTCGCTCAAAGTCCGTCAATTGCACATACGGTTCACGTCCACGCTGTCGCGGCATGCTACCAGTGTTAAAGACTGCGATGGAGCTCCGTATGCCACGGCAAACTGGCTGACACTGACGGCGGCGGTGCACAAATGCTGCGCAGCTAGCGCCATTCGACGGCCAACACCGCGGTTCCTGGTGTGTCCGCTGTGCCGTGCGTATGATCATTGCTTGTACAGCCCTCTCGCAGTGTCCGGAGCAAGTATGGTGGGTTTGACACACCGGTGTCAATGTGTTCTTTCTTCCATTTCCAGGAGTGTATATACAGTTGTGAGTAGTGATTCTTACTACCCAACACATTGTTCACATTACAGTAATACAGATTGCTGTACAGAATAGAAAGAGTTGTCAAGGAGAAACTTCTTTGTTTTCAAATTTTACCTTGTTATCTGTCAGTCACTGTCTAAGTAATCATGCATCATTTTTGTGCACCTTAATATGGTGTAATTGACATCATTTGTTACTACTGGTATTGTCTGTACGCACTTCACAGTTTCTTTTAAACTTAATGGAATATTTACAACAAACTGCATGAGGAAATGCATATACTGTAGAGCAGCAATCAGAATGCTCAACTCCTTAAATACATTTCTGCAAGATATGGTGGGAGAGCACCACTTATTACTCTTACAGCATGTTTTTGAACAATGAAGACTTCCTTCCTTCAGTATGAGTTGCCACCGAACATTATTTCGTATGGCATTACTGAATGAAAATATGCAAAAAATGTCAACTTAGTGATTTACCTCTCCCCAAAATTTGCAGTGATTCTAAGTACACATGTGTCTGAAATAAATTGTTTTAGGAGTTCCAAATGTGATCTTTCCTATTTAAATTATCATTAATAAGGATACTTAAACATTTCAAAGCTTTCAGCTTATTATTTCCTCTCTGTGTGTTACAGTTATTATTGTGTAGTGCCCCGAGACACATAGAACCAAGCACGTTGTGCTGTTTTTTAAAAAAAAAATGTGGGTGAGACTATTCTCAGAAAATGAATCAATGTTACTTTTAAGAATATTGTTTACTATATCTTCTGTACCTGTATTTACGCTTAGATTGATTACAATACTAGAGCCATCTGCAAAAAGAACTAATTCTCCTTGTTTTATGTTAGAGGGACAATCGTTCACATGTGTTAAGAATAATTGTAGATCAAAGACTGGGAATCAATAGCATGAAAACAGGAAAATGAATATGGACTGGGGGAAAGGAATGAAAAGGTAAGCCTCCTGGTAGACATTTGTACAGAGCATAATTTAACCATCGCTAACACCTGATTTAAGAAACATGACAGAAGTTTGAATGCGAGGAAGAGACCTGTAGACAACGAAAGGTTTCAGACTGATTATATAATGGTTAAATAGAGATTTAGGAACCATATTTTAAATTGTAAGACTTTTCCATGTACCGATGGTGACTCTCACGGCAAATTATTGATCATGAACCATAGATTAAAACTAAAGAAATTCGGAAAAGGTAGAAAATTAAGAACATCGGTTGTGTATAGTTTGAAAGAGCCAGAGGTTGTTGAGAGGGACGATTAGGCAATGGTTGACTAGAATAGGCGAAAGGAATACAGTAGAAGGGAAAGGAATAGAGTACAAGACGAATGGGTAGCCTTAAGAGATGAAATAGTGAAGGCCGAAGATCAAGTAGCTAAAGAGGCAAGGTCTCGTAGAAATCCTTTGATAGCACAAGAGTTATCGAAGTTAACTGATGAAATGAGAAAATCTGAAAAAATAGCAAATGAGATAGGAGAAAGAGAATACAAACGTTTAAAAATGAGATTGACAGGAAGCACAAAATGCTAAGCAGGAATGTCTAAAGGACACATATAAGAATTTAGAAGCATATTTCACCACCTACAGGAAAAATTAACGAGGAATTTGGGGAAAAGAGAAGTAGCTGTACGAATATCAACAGCTCAGGTGGACAGGTGAAGTACCCTCAGACTTCAAGAAGAATGTAGTAACTCCAATTCTAAAGGCAGAAAAACACTAACATGAATTCATTACAGAAGAATAGAAAAACTGGTAATAGCTGATATCTGGGAAGATCAGATGTAGTCTGACAAAATGTAGGGACACGCAAGGCAGTACTTACCCTATGACCTATCTTAGAAGATAGATTAAGGAATGGCAAATCTGCATTTGTACATTTGTAGACTTAGAGAAAGCTTTCGACAACGTTTTGTGGAATATTGTCTTTGAAATTCTGAGTACAGAAAATAGACGGAAATGGTAAGAGTCAAAGAGCATGAAGACAAAGATGTGGTTGAAAAGGGAGTGAGACAATTTTGTAGCCCATCCCCGAAGTTCTTCAATATGTACACAGGAGAAGCAGTAAAGGAAACAAAAGAAATAACAATTTGAGGTTTTCGATGATGATGTAATTCTGTCAGAGACAGCAAAGAGCAGTTGAACGGGAATGGACGATGTCTTGGAAGGTGGTGGTCCAGACTTCTTTCTGTACACGCCGGTACCTCTAATACCCAGTTGCACTTCCTCTTGCATTGATTAATGCCTGTATTCGTCGCGGTATACTATCCACAAGTTCATCAAGGCACTGTTGGTCCAGATTGTCCCACTCCTCAATGGCGATAAAGCGTAGATCCTTCAGAGTGGTTTGTGGATCACGTCGTCCATAAAGAGTCCTTTTCAACCTATACCAGACACATTCGATAGGGTTCATGTCTGGAGAACATGGTGGCCACTCTAGTCGAGCGATGTCGTTATCCTGAAGGAAGTCAGTCACAAGATGTGCACGATGGGGGCGCGAATTGTCGTGCGTGAAGACGAATGTCTTGCCAATATGCTGCCGATATGGTTGCACTATCGGTCTGAGGATGGCATTCACTTAGTGTACAGTCGTTACGGCGGCTTTCATGGCCAGTAACTGCGTACGGCGGACACACATAATTACACCCCAAAACAGCACGGAATCTCCGCCTTGCTGCACACGCTGGACAGCGTGTCTAGGGCGTTCAGTCTGACCGGGTTAACTCCAAACACATCTCTGATGATTGTCTGGTTGAAGGCACATGCGACACACATCGGTGAAGAGAACGTGATGCCAAACCCGAGATTCCCCTCGGTATGTTGTTGGAGCCATCTGTACCGCGCTGCATGGTGTAGTGTTTGCAAAGATGGACCTCGCCATGGACGTCGGGAGTGAAAAAGTGACTCTGAGAACTATGCGACTGAACTTCTAAGGTCATCAGTCGTCTAGAACTTAGAAGTAATTAAACCTAACTAACCTAAGGACATCACACACATCGATGCCCGAGGCAGGATTCGAACCTGCGACGTAGCGGTCGCTCGGTTCCAGACTAGAAACGCAAGGCCACTCATGCAGCCTATTGTGCACAGTCTGAGTCGTAACACGACATCCTGTGGCTCCACGAAAAGAATTATTTAAAATGGCTACGTTGCTATCAGGGATCATCCGAGCCATAATCCGTAGGCAGTGGTCATCCACTGCAGTAGCCCTTGGACGGCTAGAGTGGGGCACGTCATCGACTGTTCCTCTCTCTCTGTATCTCCTCCATGTCCGAACAACATTGCTTTGGTTCACTATGAGATGCCTGGACACTTCCCTTGTTGAGAGCCGTTTATGAAACAAAGTAACAGTGTGGACACGTTCGAACCGCGGTATTCACCGTCTACGCATGGTTGAACTACAGGCACTCTTGGAACTGATCTGCTGTCGCACCCCCTCCGTCTAATAAGCGCTGCTCATTCGTGGCTGTTTACATCTTCGGGCGGGTTTAGTGACATCTCTGAACAGTCAAAGGGACTGTATCTGTGACATAATATCCAAAGTCAACGTCTATCTTCAGGAGTTCTGGGAACCGGCGTAATGCAAATTTTTTTTTGATGCGTATATGTTTAAGTTTTAGGAAGTCTATTCTGAAGGTATTTGTCTGGAGTGCAGACATGTATGGAAGTGAAATGTGAATAGATAATAAGAGAATAGATGCTTTTGAAGTGTGGTACTAAAGAAAAATGCTGAGGATAAGATGGGTCGATTACGTAACTAATAAGGAACTACTGGGTATAATCGGGGAGACAAGAAATTTGTGGAAAAATTTGACCAAAAGAAGGAATCGATTGACAGGACACATTCGGAGACATCAAGGAATCACGACTTTAGTGCTAGAGGGAGTGTGATTGTTAAAAATCGTAGATGGAGACCAAGAGATGAATACAGTTAACAGATCCATAGAGACGCAGGTTGCAGTAGTTATTCGGAGATGAAGAGACTAGCACAGGATGGAGTAGCAAGGAGAACTACATCAAACCATTTTCCGAACTGACGACCGTGACAATAGAAACATCAAAAATCAGTATAGCTCTACAAGAATGTAATGCATATTGTTGATATTGCATTTAAAATAGTGCTACAAAATAAGAAGCAGTCTGTCCACGGTGTGATTGCAGGAAAACTTTATCATCACCTAGTTTAAGTTCTTAAAGTGGGTCATCCCTAGTGGTTCATCTTGGTTGTCCTTCATGCGGAAGCGAGTGGGATATTTCATGGCAGATGGAAGCGTAAATGGAAGCAGATCCACAAGATTTTTGTGTTTAGGAAGCTTAAGCTTCGTTTAGAGGCGACAAGATGACATTCGTGGGAGTTTTGCCTTTTATGTCATGTTTTATTAAACACAAGTGCATGTGTAGCCCTTTGGTGCCAACTGTCTAGCAATACCTTGTAACTACTGTTCTTTTTGTTCAGCAGGGAGCAGCGCAGGGTAGGATTTCACTTTGAAACATTTGCCGGAACAATTTTATGTGCTTTATCATGCTCTGGATGCAATTCTTTTTTCTGGGAAACTTACACGTCTCATAATAATGTGACTTGTTCCCCTGTGCTTCTGATCCACTGAGCTACAAGCGACTTGGCGTGCTACCTTTCTGTTGTAGGGCAGGTATTACGTATGACAAACACATCAGAAAGTTCAATAAAGGCGATGAAATACACTACTGGCCATTGAAATTGCTACACCAAGAAGAAGTGTAATTCATAAACGGGTATTCCTTCGACAAATATATTATACTACAACTAACATGTGATTACATTTTCACGCAATTTGGGTGCATAGATCCTGAGAAATCAGTACCCAGAACAACCACCTTTGGCCATAATAACGGCCTTGATACGCCTGGGCATTGAGTCAAACAGAGCTTAGATGGCGTGTACAGGTACAGCTACCCAAGCAGCTTCAACACGATACCACCGTTCATCAAGAGTAGTGTGACAAGCAAGTTGCTCGGCCACCATTGACCAGACGTTTTCAGTTGGTGAGAGATCTGGAGAATGTGCTGGCCAGGGCAGCAGTCGAACATTATCTGTATCCAGAAATGCCCGTACAAGACCTGCAACATGCGGTCGTCCATTATCCTGCTGAAATGTAGGGTTTCAGAGCGATCCAATGAAGGGTAGAGCCACGGATCGTAATACATCTGAAATATAACGTCTACTGTTCAAAGTGCCCTCAATGCGACAAGAGGTGACCGAGACGTGTAATTAATGGCACCCATACCTTAACGCCGGGTGATACGCCAGTATGGCGCTGACGAATGCACGCTTCCAATGTGCGTTCACTGCGATAACGCCAAACACGGATGCAACCATCATGATGCTGTAAACAGAACCTAGATTCATCCGAAAAAATGGAGTTTTGCCATTCGTGCACCCAGGTTCGTCGTTGAGTACAGCATCGCAGGCGCTCCTGTCTGTGATGCAGCGTCTACGTTAACCACAGCCATGGTCTCCGAGCTGATAGTCCATGCTGCTGCAAACGTCGTCGAACTGTTCGTGCAGATGGTTGTTCTCTTGCAAACGTCCCCATCTGTTGACTCAGGGATCGAGACGTGGCTGCACGATTCATTACAGCCATGCAGATAAGATGCCTGTCATCTCGACTGCTAGTGATACGAGGTCGTTGGGATGCAGCACGGCGCTCCGTATTACCCTCCTTGACCCACCGATTCCATATTCTGCTAACAGTCATTGAATTTCGACCATCGCGAGCAGCAATGTCGCGATACGATAAACCGCAATCGCAATAGGCTACAATCCAACCTTTATCAAAGTCGGAAACGTGATAGTACGCATTTCTCCTTCTTACACGAGGCATCACAACAACGTTTCACCAGGCAAGGCCGGTCAAATGCGGTTTCTGTATGAGTAATCGTTTGGAAATATTCCTCATGTCACCACGTTGTAGGTCACCGGCGCCAACCTTGTGTGAATGCTCTGAAACGCTAATCATTTGCATATCACTGCATCTTCTTCCTGTCGGTTAAAATTTGCGTCTGTAGCACGTCATCTTCGTGGGGTAGCAATTTTAATGGCCAATAGTGTAGAAAACCAGTACCTAGAGACAGAGAGAGAACTAATTGGGAGAGACGAACCACGAAAACAGGTATTGTACTCCGCGAGAACTGAGATATTTTAGCAAAACCGGGTGTAGCGTGATAAAGCTTACTGCATTACTGCTGACGAACTCGCTGCGAACGAAGCATTCAGTGCGACTGTACGATGGTAGCCATCGTAGTTGGTGTAAGCTGCCGACTGCGTATTACGTTGCGCTTCTGCTATCTGCTCTCGAGGTGACAGAGAGAGAGCCTTGCTGTAAGATGGCGAAAACTTCCAAGCTCCAGCTAATCATGAAGCAACACGCCTAATATCTTCAAGCAGCTGACTGCCATTGAGACCCGGAGATCAGTTCTCCGTGCTTTTCTTACCTCCGGTGCCGACCCACAGTGCAGTGGGACATGAAGAAGTGACCGTAGCCAACATTGCCGGGCGAGGAGTCGCTAATGTTCACTGTGGCCTCAGACCGGTGGTACAGATCTGCTGTTTGAGGTTTAGTTTACAAGGCCTCTAACGGTGCAGAATTCCTGAACGTGTTCGTAGTAGTCGGCATGTTCTCTGGTCTAGTTTGAAAGCAATGGCTCCAACTTTGAGGGAGTACGCCATGTTCAGGGATTTTATTGAATTTTATCATTTGGAGAGACTGAAGGACGATGTGTTTAATTGTTAAAAACCATTCAACAGCCAGGATCGCAGAAATTACTTTTTTAGTTAAAACAAGCGGTTTGAACAGACTATGCTGTCATGTTGAAGTGCTAAAATTTTTCGTCGTAAAACACTTGATGTGTTGTACGTGAGGTCAGCCTAAAATGAAAGTGTTCTGCAACGGAAGATTTTAAGACCTGAAGGTGAAAGCACGGTCTATTGAAATCGGTTTTCTCAAAATAAAAATAATAATTACTTTATGCGGTCTTGGCTGTTGAGTGGTTTCTTCAGATATTTTAATATTAACGTTTAATAAAATATATATCCCCCTCCCTGACAGCACTGGCCAACAACGAAAACGTTTCCGGCTCAAAAAAGTTGATTCTTATGGATTTTCGTCTTCTGAACTAAGAAATCGCCATAAAAATCACAGAGTACCTTTTGCTTTGGAGATAAAGTGACGTTTCATTTTTACAGTCAACATTTTAAGTTTCGGGGAAATTTTGTTTTCGGCGTTGACATACCTGTCCAATAACAAAACACAAATGCTCTTCAACTGTTTGTAAGTCATAAACATAGATATTGGTGCTGTGACTGTGAGTTTCATATAGTTTCTGATGTAATTAAAGACGAATATCTGGTTTGAGAATGATTTTGTAGTGTAAAGTAAAAATGCCATGAAAATGTGTAAATAACGTGAATAATTTTTGTTACATTTGCAGTGAAATAACATGTTTCTCACAGAAACGCAATCTGAGGCCTCTTGTGAAGATTGACTATTTCGGTATGAATCTAGGGGACCAGGATGAGTCTTCGGCTTCACATACATGTTGCAACGCATGTTCAGTTACACTGCGAGAATGGCTGAAAAGAAAGAAACTCTGTATCTATCTGTAGCTTTTGTTGTATCTATAGTTTGGCGGTAGCTTACAAACTATACAGATGACTGCTATTTCTGCTTGACTCCCTCTATAAAGGCAGGCTTGTTTATGAAGAAAAGAAGAACAGAACGGCACCCGACTCTTCGATCTGCTAATCGACCCATTCCGCATTCAGATAGTTTGCCAGTTCCTTCTCGACCCGAAAATGGTGTGTTTGAAGTAGAAAATGAAGACAGTGTGGAACAAAAAAAAAAGAACCAAACAAACTTTACACATTCCCAGACCCTGATTCTGAGGGAAAAGATGATAAACCGCTCAGACTGAATCGAGCGGAATTAAGTGATCTCATTAGAGGCTTAAACCTGTCAGAGGAGAAGGCAGAAATTCTTGGGTCTCGACTAAGGCGATGGAATCTTCTCTAAAGTGATGTCACAGTCTCACAGTAAAGAAAACGTTACATGGAACTGCTTCCCTTTTTGGAGAAGAGAAAGAGTCTGGTCGTTTGCTGCGATATTAATGGCTCGATGAAATCTTTGAATTTGAACCATGATCCAACTGAATGGAGGCTACACACAGACTCCTCTAAGCTAAGTCTGACAGTTGTGTTACTTGACAATGGCAACCGTCTTCCTTCTATTCCTGTGGGTCATGCAATTCAAATGAAGTATACATACGCAAATATGACAGACCTCTTGGACACATTTAAATATCATCAACATAAATGGAAAACCTGTGGCAATCTAAACCTCATTTACCTACTCTTAGGAATGAAACTGAGGTACACAAAACATTGCTGCTCCTTATGTATGTGGATCAGTAAGGATAGGAAATCGCATGAAATGACGAACTTCTAGCGGGCGATAAAGATATTCTTTTTTCATCCCTGCATATTAAGCCGGGTTCGATGAAAAACTTTGTCAAATGAATGAACCAATTAGGACGGGCCTTTAAGTACATTGTTGTTGTTGTTGTGGTCTTCAGTCCTGAGACTGGTTTGATGCAGCTCTCCATGCTACTCTATCCTGTGCAAGCTTCTTCATCTCCCAGTACCTACTGCAACCTACATCCGTCTGAATCTGCTTGGTGTATTCATCTCTTGGTCTCCCTCTACGATTTTTACCCTCCACGCTGCCCTCCAATAGTAAATTGGTGATCCCTTAATGCCTCAGAACATGTCCTACCAACCGACCCCTTCTTCTGGTCAAGTTGTGCCACAAACTTCTCTTCTCCCCAATTCTATTCAATACTTCCTCATTAGTTACGCGATCTACCCATCCAATCTTCAGCATTCTTCTGTAGCACCACATTTCGAAAGCTTCTATTCTCTTCTTGTCCAAACTATTTATTGTCCATGTTTCACTTCCATACATGGCTACACTCCATACAAATACTTTCAGAAATGACTTCCTGACACTTAAATCTATACTCGATGTTAACAAATTTCTCTTCTTCAGAAACGCTTTCCTTGCCATTGCCAGTCTACATTTTATATCCTCTCTACTTCGACCATCATCAATTATTTTGCTCCCCAAATAGCGAAACTCCTTTACTACTTTAAGTGTCTCATTTCCTAATCTAATTCCCTCAGCATCACCCGACTTAATTCGACTACATTCCATTATCCTCGTTTTGATTTAGTTGATGTTCATCTTACATACTCCTCTCAAGACACTGTCCATTCCATTCAACTGCTCTTCCAAGTCCTTTGCTGTCTCTGACAGAATTACAATGTCATCGGCGAACCTCAAAGTTTTTATTTCTTATCCATGGATTTTAACACCTAATCCGAATTTTCTTTTGTTTCCTTTACTGATTGCTCAGTATACAGATTTAATTACATATTTAAGTACATAAGAGGGAAATTTCCGAAATTGAGTGATGCAAAAGCTTAGGAAGGTATTTTTATCGGGCAACAAATTTGAGAACTTGTAAAGAATCCTGCATTTGACGAAGTTTTATAGTGGAAAGAAAAGGAAGCTTGGGAAGCATTCAAGGGACTTGATTACGCATTTTTGGTTAACAAAAGAGATGATAACTACACTCACTCGGTGACAGCGCTCCTGCAAAACTACCATAACCTACGATGCAACTAGAAGCTTAAAATATATTTTCTCCAGTCGCACCTAGACTTTTTCACTCATAGTTGTGGAGTTGTCAGTGATGAACATAGATATTTATGTTACTGGTCAAAGATATCAGGGCCACTGGAGTGAAGCAGTGCTTGCTGATTACTGTTGGTCGTCGTGTAGGGATGCTCCGGAACTGGGTTACAAGAGGCAAGCTGAAAGACGACGATTTCATGCAGCCGCCAAATGATTCTCTTCAAACCCAACTATCTGCGAGGTACTCTTCCAGCAATTTTGAGCTTTGAATATGTAAGAACCATTTCCAAAAAAAATTCACTTTCAGTATTGTTAGCACAAGTAATTAAAATGTATGTTTCACCCTTAATCCGTTGATACGAAGTACTTCCAGCTATTATGCATCGCAGAACCTCTAAACTAAGAAAAACTTTTCATTGACATATTCGTTTCTCTCTACCCAAAATTACGATGTATAGAGTCATTAAGTGCAGGAAAAATGGTTGTCACTGTAGTCCGTCATGCAGACAGTGGCATCTTTGGCTGGGATTCCACGGTCCAGTCAAATTAGTTCCAGTGCCGACGTCAACGTACAATAACAACTCACAGATGACTGGTGTAAGTACTAACAATAGAGGGTATACAAAGCGCGTCGGGAGGATGAAGTCATTGTCGAACTGTGAAAATGGAACGATTTATCTGACGCGCCAAAAGCAACAGTGTCTACTCAACGACCGTCAGAGAAGGTTACTGTCTTTGGGCCTCCGCAGTGGGCACTTGATTCATGCATCCATGCTGAATGCTGTTCGTCAGGGATCAAGACTGGAAGCTGCGCACAGTTGATGCAACTGGATGTGGCGACAGGTGGTCTTTTCAGATGAATCACGTTTTATGCTCCACCAGACCAACGGCCGTTGACGTGTACGGCCTGAAACGTTGAAAGCAACCAACCTGTATGCGTTATGGTTTGTGGAATATTTTAGTGGCATTCCCTGAGTGATCTCGTAGTTTTGGAAGGCATAATGACTCAACACAAGTACGCATCTGTTCTTGGCAACCATGTCCCCACCTACAGAATGTTTGTTTTTCGTCAGCACGATGGCATCTACCAGCAAAACAACACAACGTGTCAAATGGCTCACAGCGTATGTGTGTGGTTCGGAGAGCACCATGATTAGTTTACCGTACTACCCTGCCAAAAAAACTCCCCAGATTTAAACCCAACCGAGAATCTGTGGAACTCTTACGATCGGGCTGTTCGAGCCATGGGTTCTCAACCCAGAAATCTAGCGCAGCTGGCCACAGCAGTCTCCACATCCCTGTCGGTACCTTCCAGAACCTCACTGAGTTCCTTCTAGATTTTCTCGGAGCGGTCCGCCCTGCAAAATTTGTTACTCCGGGTTTTGACAGGTAGTCACAGTAATATAACTGGACAGTGTAGTTTTGATGGACAAATTGATTGATTTTCTAGTTGACTATTTTGATTACTTAGTTGATAAGCTTGTGCTCGGTACCATTAAACTGATTGTTTCATCAGCATCGTGATTCGCTTATCTTTCTTCTGGATTTGTTTTATTTGACTCTCTTTATTCTCTGGTACTAGCAAGCACAGCTGGGTTGGCCTCACCACGATCTGTGTCAGTCCACGAAATGTCAGTGGTTTAAAGGTACTTGGAATATCTGGAAGTCGGAATTCATAACCCTCCATCAGCTACTACTTTTTTTCATAAATTAGCGTTCTTCAATTTGGCAAGAGCAACTCTTTTCACTGTCAAAAGGTGAATTCCGATAGCGTCTTCAAATTCCAGTTTCAATACATCAAACGAATGTTGGCATTTATGTGGCTTGGATCAGGCATAATTTCGATCAAATGCGTTTTGTGTTCGGGCTGACCATCACGACATACGGTAAACGTAGCAGTTGCTGCAATTGTTGTATTAAGCTCAACTACTCACTTCGCCGTAACACAATGGACCAATGCCCACAGCACCAAACTACGCAAAGTATCAACGATGAAAGCGGAATGGACCAGTGGGTTACCCAGGAATTAGTCATCGTACTACTATAGGAAAGTTACCTCCAGCTCTGACCTGCGATTCTCTAGAACTGTAAAATCTCTTGAGATGTATGCTTTTGTTTTGGGTGTTTATCCAAGGTACGAAGAAGAATAATAGAGACCCCTTTCCCTATGCAGAATGAAAATGGGGCGTCACACGTATGAACTACGACGCTCTCTTCGGTCGAGTTCCAGGGTCCACTCGCTCTTCTCACTCGGAAGCTGCTTTACGATAATAGATTAACTTCTTTCATGAGTTTAGAATATGAATTACAGATCACTTGCTTTTTAATTTACTTCTTCATTTCAAACTTGCTTCGTTGTCTGTGAATATAAATGGAAAATTATAAGGCTGCTGCGAATTTCCCGAAACAGTAATTCATACTTAATAACTATGTAACAACACAATTTATCTGATGCCTTATTGGCAACTTTCAAGGTTTGTATTACTTTTTATAAAACATTATTCACTTGGAAGTACATTTCGTAAGAGTTGGCAGTCATAGCACATCTTACCCATGACACGTAAATATAATTCATCAATACGTCACTATTTCGTACAAAATGTTTGTTATAACGATCTGTCGTTATTGCACTTGAAAGCTTCTTTTCATTCAGTGAACGTGCGAGGCTGTACTTTGGCTACGATACAGGTCTTGCAGTGGGTCATCACTGTTTCACTGTTTGAGTCCGCGTCCTACCAAAAGAAATAAGGTTTTGCATGATTCCCTAAGATCAGCAGTGGCCAAGAATTCGGTTCGTGAGCCATGCTCTGGCACGAAAGCCATAGTGTTCAGCCCTTCCCCACCACCACGACACACTGCCTGTGTGTGGGGAAGGCGAAACTGTGAACGCACCGTATTTACATGACAACTGATGTTCCTTGATTTTATGTTTCGCATTTCTCAACAACAGAGATAACAAAAAAACAGATTTACGGTATAGGTTATACATTTTTGGTGCGCTGAAAACATAATATAACTTTTATCTGATACAAGATGTTGGGATATGGACATACATGAACAGTTTCACGGATTTTCGAATTCAGGTGTGCACGTAATCGTGACTTATTTAGTTCCATAATCGAAAAAAGGGTCTTTCACACACACATATGTTGATCGAAATATTGTGGAATTTTCAAGACTCATGTTGTAGACGTGAAAACTCTACTTTACCAAAATATTGTAGACGTCCTTGACAATTTTAACCTAAAAGAATTAGTCTTTATAACGGGAATTACATCGTAGATCAGTCAGTTACATCTGCACACGCACAGAGACGCTTTCAACTGAAACAGCAAAGGTCACGAAAACAGCTCTAAAACAGATGTTTGGCAGTGTCCTCAAAAAGCTTAGAAAACTATCTTCGTAATTCTTTCAAGGCCACACTGAATTCCTCAAATCTCATGTTTTTTTTATCTGCACAGTGTTTATCAGAATTTGCCATTTCTAATATGCGACTGTCCTTTTAAATGAATCCCAGTCCAGTCAGAAGCAGTAAGCTGTTTCACACCTTGCAATGTCTCACGGCGGGCAGTGTGCGGAGAGGTCGATTAAAAGTGCAAGGTGTGGAATTCATGCCAGATGTCCTTATACTATTGGTTCGTGCACTCCTGCTTCCTACTTAAATTCAACAACAGTTGGCTCCTGGCATGCCCCTTGACTCAACCAATGTACTTTACAATTTTCAGTGTTATGCAATAAATTTTTGGCGCTTTGAAGACATAATGTTTGTCTGATATAAACTGTCGGCCCACAGACAAGTTCAAAATTTCACTGATCCTCGCACTCGAGTTAAGACGTAGTAGTGACTTATTTAATTTCATAATCTAAAACAGAGCTTTAACTGAAATAGTTTATCACTTTTGTAGCCTTATTGTAGAAAAGTGCAACTCACCTTACTATTCCTTAAATTCCAACATAAACTATTACAACTGAGAGTGTAACAGTGCGATCGACTTCAGAAATTTAATTAGTCCTACCTCCAACTTTTCACGTGCTCCATGCCTGAAAATATGGCACAAAGTGCTTTTTGAAGTTAATAACATTTAATTCTGTTTACGATTATTATAATTAATTGCTCTTTCGTTGTCTACTAAATTTTTAATTCTTCCTGTATGGTAATGTCGTTTCAGATCAAATTAGCAGTACCCATCGATGATGTCACTACATAATAGAGGTTGAGAATTCTCATCCCTCGCTTCTGTCACTTTCATTGAGTTTTAAAGCCTAATGCCGGTAGATCGCTAGACTGTCTCTTTTTATGCAAACCGTCACTGCACTCGCCACTCGTGAATGCCATGTAATGAAGAAAAAGAAAAGGATTAATGATTCTGCCGAACTGAAAATAGTCGTGCTGACAGAAAAGTGCCGCACCAAAGTAATAAACGAACTATAGCGCTGTACCGGATACTTCGGAAAGAGAGCGAGCAAAGCGTTCGTGCCACGGTCTGCACGAGGTCCTCACGCCCCACTCACGTGTCGTTTAGCACGCACTAAGTCTGAAACCTTACTTTACAAAGGACGTTGCCGATTCCTTTCTTCCCTGTCTGAACGTGTGTCGGATTTCTGTTCACCATGTCATCGCCCGAATGGTAAAGGTCTGTCATTTTCAAAGTAACAAATCCAAAGAAATGGGTCACAAAATTGAACGGAACGACCAAGAATGAATTTTAACGAACGTCATTGCACCATTCCATTCAGGGCACCCTCGTTCCTCACTCAAATTCTGCCGTTTCATATTCCCGGTTTAGTGACGTTCCAGTTCCACACTACCTGATTTCTACTTGAGGCTCATTCCAGTTCTACTGTTCCTAGTTCCCATTTTAGTCTCGATCCAGTTCAACTGTTCCTCATTCTCACTTAAGTTTTGTTAAAGTTCAGTTTCCTCGTTCCTTGCTCGGTCTCGTTCCTTCTTCCAGTTTCTCCAAGCATTTTTTCCACTTTAGTCTCATTCCTGTTCCACTGCCCTCACCTCAGCCTCGGTTGGTCAGTCTCATTCGTCGTTCCAGTTCCACAACACCTCGTTCTCATTTTGGTCTCGTTCCTTGTTTCATTTCCGCCGTTCCTCCTTCCTGCTTTGGCCTCGTTCTAGTTCCACTGTACCTAGCTTCAACATCAGTCTCATTTGGTGAGTCTGTCTCCTCATTTCCCTTCCATCATTCCTCTTTCCCACTTTGGTCTCGTTCCTTGTTCCATTTTCTCCAGTCCTCGTTATTCCTTTGGTCTCGGTCCAGTTCTGCTGCTCCTCGTTCCTGCCTCTGTCTCGTTCGGTGGATCTCATTCCTAATTCCACAATCGCGACTCCTCATACCTGCCTCATTCTCGTTTGGTCGACATAGTCTTTTTTCAGGTGGTCAACCGCTCCTCATTCCAATACCATCATTCCTTATGCAGTTGAGTCACTGTGTGCATCAGTTTTTACTAAATTTCGAACTGTTGTTGAAATCTCGGTGTCCATTTCTTCACGAATGACCTTGAGTATCCGTGGCTGATAATTTATAACTTATTCATAATTAATATAAAAATTAACACAAGAAGTCCAATTTAGCAGGCATTCGTTTTTTGATATACTAGAGCATCTTTAAAAAACAAAACTGGTTGTTAGAAATATAATCATATGAATTTATCGAGACAATTCCCTCTACTATTTTCACTTTTCGTATGCTGAGGTACAATTGGTAACATTTGAAGGGATTAAAAGGAATTCAGACTACTTGTATACTCTCAGAGCTTCCATTGTTAAATAAAAATTTTAAAAAAATGGTATTGCACTACTTAGCAAGAGTCCGTTCTAACCTGCTGTAGTCACCATGTTTTTCGTTAGCATTTTGAAAATATCTGATCCCACTTGAGTCCTATTTACCTTACAAAGGGACTTTACAAACTAAGGGTCTCTCAATTTTTTGATACTCATACAGTTCAAAGGTCAATGCCCTGGCGTCATTTTCCTATAGCTGTAGGACCCAAGTCAGAAAAAAAATCGATAAATCGGGATTGACGTTCAGAAAATTACATAGCTGTGTGTAATATGAAACAATTACGAATGATTAATGTAAGTGCCGGTAGCTGAGTGTTAAGTCACAGGTTCGAATCTCACAATTAACAACTTTATTGACATTTTTGTTTAAATTCCACACTTATTTATAGACAGTAACACTAATTAACAAATACTGAATCGAAGTTTTCAATAAAACTAAAGTCTTTCTATTTTTAATTGCTGGCCACTCCAAACCTAATTAAAATTTCATGAATACTACAGAATTGCATAATAATATAAAGTAAGTAACAGTGAAGCTGTAAAAAGGAATCGTTCCTAAAACGGATCAGTCACCAGTGAAGTAGTCGCCAAAGATGAAGTAGTTTTCCTATCTCTAACATACATCCATAGCTGAATCAAGGAAGATCACATCAAAGACAGATACACATTCAAATCTCTTCAAACTACCAGTCGATATAAGACCAGTCACTATCTAAAGTCTACATATACATCCAGCACGGATGTATAGAATGTTGTTTAGCGTACGCTTTCATTTCGTATGATAGTCTGTCAAATGTATAAGTGTACTTTGAGTCTTCACGTTAATTGGATTCTTTCTTCTCGATGGTGTTGCTGTTGATGCAAAAACCCATACTCGCATATCGTTCTTTAGTTCTATTATTTGGTATAACCGTAGCAAATAATGTTTTTTGAAAAAATAAACGTGTTAGTTTATTTTGTTTTACACGAAGATTTGGGTAAAATTCGTTGTTACTCGCTCTGTTGTAACACAAACAGTTATTTTGACTACAAGTAAATAATAAAAGATATACTTGAAGCTCTCTATTTACTTAAATCTTTGCTCCTGCTGCAGATGACAATTGTCAGATAACAGATTCAAGGATTTCGAAATTCCTCACTGAAAAATATAGAACTGGAGCTTCACATAATCCTACTCTACCAGACGTCGACAAGTGCTCGTAGTCCAGACAAGTGAAGCAGTATGAAAGTAGTGAATGTGCTTTTAGAAATTTTTGAAATTGTTGGTAAATTCCTATGGGACCAAACTGTTGTGGTTGGCAGGAGAGCCAACACCGTGTTACTAGAGGAGGCCGAAAGGCACGCGTTTTAGCTCACGCAGGCTGGCGTGAGGTCTGGAACAGGACAAGGAAATTAGACTTCAGAAAAACGGACGTAGCTGGTGGAATACTTAACTTTAATCCATTAATGATTAACGTCGGTCTTGACGGTACATGATTCACAATATCAAAAATAACTGATAATGGCGCCTTGCTAGGTCGTAGCAAATAACGTAGCTGAAGACTATGGTAACTATAGTCTCGGCAAATAAGAGCGTATTTTGTCAATGAACCATCGCTAGCAAAGTCGGTTGTACAACTGGGGCGAATGCTCGGTCTGCAATCACTGATAGTGGCGACACGCGGCTCCGACGTTTACTACCGAACCGCGGCCGATTTATAGGCTACCGCCTAGCAAGTGTGGTGTCTGGCGGTGACACCACAAACTTTTGCCGTCGTCGGTCCCTAGTCTGCTTTTAGATAACGCTATGGAAAAATGTTGATACCTAAGGCTGCAGTTTTTCCAGTTAGCAACATATTTATTTAGTAGCTGTATAAAATTTAGTCTTCAACTGTGAAGATCACGAAAAAATTGTCTTCGTGAGAAATTTACAGATATAATATGCAGTCAAAGCAAGGAATCGGACACGTTAATCATCATTCCACACCATAAAAGAAACCAAGCATGACAGATAAAGATTGTCTGACAAACAGATACGTTAAAATTTTTATCGAAAACTGACAAAAATAGTATGTTTCTGTTATTGGCATATCGTCACTGGACTAGTAGTTTCACACTGGTTTCATTGTTCCAAGACAACAGTGAACGAGCAAAATTGTTGGAAATGGAAAATAGGAAACTTCCTGGCAGATTAAAACTGTGTGCCGGACTGAGACTCGAACTGGGGACCTTTGCCTTTCGCGGGCAAGTGCTCTACCAACTGAGCTACCCAAGCAAGACTCACGCCCCGTCCTCACAGCTTTAATTCCGCCAGTACCTCGCCTCCTACCTTCCAAACTTCACAGAAGCCCTTCTGCGAAAGTAGGAGGCGAGGTACTGGCGGAATTAAAGCTCTGAGGACGGGGAGTGAGTCGTGCTTGGGTAGTTCAGGTGGTAGAGCACTTTCCCGCAAAAGACAAAGGTCCCCAGTTCGAGTCTCGGTCCGGCACACAGTTTTAATCTGCCAGGAAGTTTCATATCAGCGCACACTCCTCTATAGTGTGAAAATTTCATTTCTGTAGTTACTCTGGATCGCTCAATATGGCGTAACCTTGAAGCGTTAATAAACACATTGAGAGAAAAGTAAATGGTCATAAATACGACCGAGCGAAGTGGCGCAGTGGTTAGCACACTAGACTTGCATTCGGAAGGACGACGGTTCAATCCCGCGTCCGGCCATCCTGATTTAGGTTTCTCGTGATTTCCCTAAATCGATCCAGGCAAATGCCGGAATGGTTCCTTTGAAAGGGCACGGCTGTCTTCCTTCCCCTTCCTTCCCTAATCCGATGAGACCGATGACCTCGTTGACTGGTCTCCTTCTCCAAACAACCAAACCCAACCCCATAAATACGACAGGGTTTCCTCGACCAATATCGGTTGAAAAAATATGGAATTTGTTGCGTGTCGTCGTCGAATAGTCCAGCTTTATCACCTATAGTTCTATGAAGTTTCGGTAGGTGTCAATGCTATATAAAGCTTTCAAAATGGCGTCAATAACGGAAGTGGGAGCAAAGCAGTATGCTGTTGGAAAACCAGACAACCGTAGAGATTCATAGGCGCTTTTAGAATGTCTATGGAGACGTGGAAGTGAACAAAACCACGGTGAATCGTCGGGCAAAGATTATGTCTTCATGACGAGAAGATCGCGCTTATTTTTCTGACCTCCTACATGAAAGCCGGGTGCACACAGCTGTGATTCTTGCCGTGTTGGAACATGTGAACACTCTGATTCGAGGTGATCGACGGATCACTGCCTCAACACCTGGCTGCCCAGCTGGACGTGTCTGTTGCTAGTGCAGTCACGCTCGTCCACCATTTAGGGTGCTCAAAGGTGTATGCCTGCTGGGTTCCTAGTCGCCTATGGTCTTCACCATAACCAGCAAAGAACGACCATCTGAATAGAATTGCTTGTACGTTACGAGGGTCATCGAGCCAATGTTTATCGAACATCGTCACAGGCGATGAAACAATATGTAAATCCATGCGGTGATGCCACAACACCTCTACTTTGAAGAAACAGTTCAAAGTGACACCCTCGTCCAGTGAAGCCATGGTGTCGGTTTTCTGGGACCCTAGTGGGGGTATTCTGTTTGACATCCTCCCTCATCTTGCAACGATGAACTATAAAGTGAATTTTCCTGCCTTCAGCAAACTGAAGAAATGAATCCAGCATGTTTGTCGCCACAAAGTGCAAACAAACTTCTCCCCCTCCATGACAACGCGACACGAGTCTGCGCATTCGAGAGGAGCTTACAAAACTTCATTGGACTGTTCTGCCTCATCTACCCTGCAGCCGGTATGTCGTACTTCTGAACTTCCATCTGTTAGGCCCAATAAAGAATGCACTCCACGCGAACCAATAAGATGTTGCCTCCGACGTCGACCAGTAGAGTGGTACCATGCCAGCATACAGGCCCCCCAGTAACGTAGCGTGACGCGGGGGCAGTCTATTAATTTACTGATACAGCAAATCCCGAACCAAATTTACATATCAGAAACGAACATCAAGTATCAAATTATACTTTCTTAATTATCGTCTGGGTGTGTAAGTTCTTGGTTCAAGACTTCCGCCAAATGACACCAGCATGAGGGTCACTAGTACCCATGATACGGCATGGGCATCACTTACTGACTAACGGCACAGGTCTCGCAAAAGTTAGACAGAGTGACCCTGTTGAGTCTTATATAAATTCTCAGCGTTGCTTCCAGCAGCCACCCCAAACGGCAATCCTATGAAAAAACTGAATCACTTTTACATTCCGATTCTGAGACAACAGCACAGAACTGCTTCAGTGACTTTACATGGTAGGTCCTAAATGTAACTACCTTGCACTATAGATATCCTTACGCTCATACAAGGTATCTTATCTGCCAGTCATCTGAAAATTATAACCAAAGAAGCTACAGGAAAATCAAAACGAGCGTAAAACACTATCATGCACAGGTGTAGGTGCCACAGTGGCTTGGCCAGACGTTGCCAGACTTCTCACTCCATTTCCAGTCCAGTATGTTGTCAAATAGCAAGTGAATCATAAGATTCTTTCTAGTGTGGGACAGAGAATTTTTCCAAATATCAGCTGTCATCTTGAGCTTAGTATATCTCACGCATCAGTGTTATCCTAAATGCAATAAGAATGAAAGGCTACTAAAACCAACTCAAGAACCAAAAACATATGACCCTAGTAATCACTCATTATCCGTTTGGAAATCAACTTGATATCAAAATATGAATCTCAAGAACCATCTAATGTAAATGCGATGTATTTTTCTTTGAGTCATCAAGATTTTGACTGATCTGATGCAGCTCGCCACGAATTCCTCTGCTGTGTCAACCTCTTCATCTGAAAGTAGCACCTTGCGACCTACCGTCCTCAATTGTTTTCGGGATGTATTCCAATAACTTCTTCTACAGTTTTTGCCTCTACACCTCCCTCTAGCACCATGGAAGTTATTCCCTGAGGTTCTTAACAGATGTCCTATCATCCTGTCCGTTCTCCTTGTCAGTGTTTTCCACATTTCTTTCCTACTCGATTCAGCACAGAGCCTTCTAATTCCTTATCTTATCAGTCCACCTAATTTTTAATAGACGTCTTTAGCACCACATATCTAGTGCTTCGATTCTCTTCTTTTCCGGTTTTCCCACAGTGCATGTTTCACTACCATACAATGCTGTGAATCGAACATAATATTCAGAAACTTCTCCCTGAAATTAATGCCAGTGTTTGATGCTAGTAGATTTCTATCGGCCAGGAATGCTCTTTTTGCCAGTGCTAGGCTGCGTTTGGTGTCCTCCTTGCTCCGTCCGCCTAGGTAGCAGAATTCCTTAAATTCATATGCCTCTTAACCATCAATCCTGCCGTTAAGCTTCTCGCTGTTCACTTTTCTGCTAATTCACATTACTTTCGTATTTATTCGATTTACTCCTAATCCATAATCATTAGACTGTTCATTTCATTCACAATACCATGTAATTTCGCGATAGCAATGTTATCAAAGAATCGTATCATTCAAATGACTATGAGCACTATGGGACTTAACTTCTGAGTTCATCAGACCCCTAGAACGTAGAACTACGTAAACCTAACTAACCTAAGGACATCACACTCATCCAAGCCCGAGGCAGGAGTCGAACCTGTGACCGCAGCGGTCGCGCGGTTCCAAACTGTAGCCCCTAGAACCGCTGGGCCACACAGGCCGGCTCGTATCATTGATATCATTTCACCTTAAACTTTACTTCCACTGGTGAACCTTTCTTCTTTTTTCAACATTCTTTCTTTGATATACAGATCAAACATTAATCCGAAACTTCGTTCTTGATCGTCCACGCTTATTATTCCTTCTTGGTTCCTTACATATTGTATTTTACCCGTCTCTCCCTATCGCGTACCCCTATTTTTCTCAGAATTTCGAACATCTTGCACCATTTTATACTGTCGAACGCAAATAATGTCACGTGTCTTTATTTTCGTTTGGTCTTGCTTCCATTGTCAACCGCAACGTCAGAAATGTCTCTCTGGTACCTTTACCTCTCCCAAAGCCAAACTAATAGTCATCTAGAACATCCTCAATTTTCTTTTCCGTTCTTTTGTACATTATTCTTGTCAGCAACTTGGATGCATGAGCTATTGAGCTAATTGTGCGAGAATTCTCGCACCTGTCAGCTCTTGCGGTCTTCGGAACTGTGTAGGTGATATTTTCTCGAAAGTCAGATGGTATGGCGCCAAACTCATACATTCCAAATACCATCGTGAATAATCGTTTTGTTGCCAGTTCCCAAAATGACTGTAGAAATTCTGTTATCCATCACTTCTGCATTTGATCTTAAGTCCTCCAAAGCCGTCTTAAATACTGATTCTAAAACTGGATCGCCTGTGTCTTTTGTGTCGAATCCTGTTTTTTCTTTCATCACATCAGAGGATTCTTCCCGCTCACAGAGACCTTCAATGTACTCTTCCCACCCATCCACTCCCTCCTCTACATTTAGAACTGGAATTCCCGTGATACCCTTAATGTTATCACACTTGTTTTTAATTTCACAGAAGGTTGTTTTGACTTTGTTATATACCGAGTCAGTTCTTCCACAATCATTTATTTTTTTATTTCTTAACATTTTTCATGCAGCCATATAGTCTTAGCTTCCCTGCACCTCCTCTTTATTTCTGAATTCCTGAATTTCTCTGAACATTCGATCGCCGGCGGTTGTGGCGTAGAGGTTCTAGGTACTTCAGTCAATAAGCACGCTGCTGCTACGTTCGCAAGTTTGAATCCTGCCTCGGACATGGATGTGTGTGATGTCTTTAGGTTAGTTAGGTTTAAGTAGTGCTAAATCTAGGGGACTGATGACCTCAGATGTTAAGTCCCATAGTGCTCAGAGCCATTTGAACCATCTTCCATCGAGTAACTTAAGTATTTCTGTTGTTACTCATGGTTTCTTCGCAACTACCTATTTTGTATCCATGTTTTTCTTTGCAGCTTCTGTGACGGCCCTTTTTAGAGATGTCCATTCCTCTTCAACTGTACTACCTGCTGAGCTATTCCTTATCGCTGTATCTACAGTATTATAGAACATCAACGTATTTCATCATTACTCAGCACTCCTCTATCCAACTTCCTTGCATATTGATTCTTCCTGACTAATCTTTCGAACTGCAACCTATTCTTCATCACTACTGCATTGTGATCTGGGTCTATATCTGCTCCTGGGTACGTCTTACTATCCAGTATGTGAGTTCAGAATCTCTCTCTGACCTTGATGTAATCTAACTGGAATCGTCCCGCATCCCTTTTGCAGGGATACCACCTCCTCTTTTTATTCTTAAACAGATCATACATTATTACTAGCTAAAATTTATTACAGAATTCAATTAATCTTTCTGTCCTCTCATACCTTGTCTCAAGCATATATTCTCCTGTAACCTTTTCTTCTACTCCTTCTCTGACAACTATTTTCCTGCCTTCCCTTGACTATTAGACTTTTCGTCTCCATTACATACTACATTACTTTTTCAATGTACTTATATTCTATCTCTATCTCTCCATCTTCAGCTTGTGATGTCGGCCTGTATACCAGAACTGTAGTTGGTGTTGGTTTGCTGTCATTTCTGATAAGAACAACCCTATCACAGAACTTTTCACAGTAATACACTCTCTGCCGTACCTTCCTATTTGTGATGATTCCTACTCCTATTCTACCATTTTCTGCTGTTGCTGGTATCACCCTATACTCTTCTGACCAGAAATTGTTGTCTCCTTTCCATTTCACTTCAATAAGCCCATACTACATTCACATTGAGCCTTTGCATTTCCCTTTCCGATTTTGTAGCTTCAGTACCACGATCAAGCTTCTAGCTCTCCACGCCCCGACTCGTAGAACGCTATTGTTTCGTTCCTTATTTATTCTTTTTCTCTTGGTCATCTCCCCGTTGGCAGTACCCTACCGGAGATCATAATGGGGGACTATTCCGAAATCTTTTCCCAATGGGAGGTCATTATAACACCTTTTTCTTACGGGCCACATGTGTTATGTGTCTTTAATGCAAAGGTTTCCAGTGCCTTCTGTATCCTCATACCATTGATCATGTAGCCTTTCCCAGTAAGTTTGTTCCCAACAAAACTGTTTTGGAAAATAAGAGAAAGGATTAGTATGGTTAGGGGACCAAAAGGTACGTTAGTAACACTTCATTAAGACTCGTCCCACACTAATTCACTGTCAGCCATTGCCATACTCGTACTATATGCTGAAGAACTGTGAACACATTTAATAATGCATGCAATAAGTAGTCCAACTATTAAACCTTTATCATGCTTATTTCTCTAACAAGGATAGTATTCCCCAAACTCAATCATACTTGTTTACTTTATATTGGTAAGACCTCAATGGTCGATATAGCATTCTCTCTCACTTCATTGTACAAATCCACTCAGTTAATTTTATATGTGTATCACACCCACTCAGTCAGTAGCCCAACAATGCTACCGTGTTCCACACACTTGAAATAAATACTTGTAATTAAATTCAAAAATTTATCATAAAAAGACACATAATGCATAACACGACTAAAGGGTACTCAGTAAAACTCAAAATTAAATCCATCTCTGTTCCCAAAGTTGTCGGTTATTCCACCTAGTTAACAATATTCAATTGCACATTAACCCAACTGATCATACTATAAATGCACTAACTGAATTCTTCAGTAACTTATGAAGCTCATTTGTTTACGTTACACCTAACTGAGCATCATGTTAAAAATTTAATTGAAAAATGTCTGATAGGAACAGTAAAAACTCAAACAAGAAAATATTCTTCGTATCCCCACTTTTAAACGCAACAAAATAATCAATGTTATATAATATGTGTACATACACATGAATAATTAATCAATCCCAAAACAATAAGCTAATTAGCCACTAAACTATTTTCCATCTACTAAACTTTTCATTGTTTTACATATTTTAAACCCATATACACCGTTTTAATACACATCATATAGTTACATGATGATGATGATGTTGTTTGGTTTGTGGGGCGCTCAACTGCGAGGTCATCAGGGCCCATACAAATTCCCACTTTTTACACAGTCCACATTCCTTCGCGCTCCACTCCAGCCACTGTTACGAAGGATGATGCAATGATGAGGACTGCGCAAACCACCCGTCACCAGGCAGAGAAAACCCCCAACCCGGTCGGGAATCGAAACCAGGTCCCCGTGAGCCAGAGGCAGCAGTATAGTTACATCATTCAGAGCAACATAATCCGTAAAAAAAGTCCATTGCAAAAGAGAGATTAATCCTACATAATAATTTAGTTTCCTCTTTTGGAGGTCCTTGGTTAAAATCTCTGCTTTAATTGTCGTCACATGGTGTTTAGTTGTACATAGTCACTTTAAATGGCACATGAGGAAGACTTCGGTTGCTAATGCGCAATCTCGTCATCTGCATCATGTCCGCCCCTGGTAGCTGAGTGGTCAGCGCAATGGAATGCCATACCTAACGACCCGGGTTCGATGCCCTCCTGGGTCGGAGATTTTCTCCGCTCAGGAACTGGGTGTTGTGTTGTTCTCATCATCATTTCATCAGCATCGACACGCAAGTCGCCGCAGTGGCCTCAACTCGAAAGACTTACACCAGGCAATCGCTCGCTCTACCCGACGGGAGGCCCAAGCCACACGGCATTTCTATCTGCATCATCTAAATCGCAGATGGACTCACGGTGGATGGCATACAGATAAAGTTCATCTGCGTTGGTGATGGTGCCTCACGCTGTCATATTGTTCACCTCTATGTCTCATTTGCATTGTCGTTGTGGCAAAAAGCAAGGTTCCGTTGATAGGTTTGTTACTGTCAAATTCATTGGTTGCAGTGTGAGAACAGTTTGCAATTCACTGCCGGCCGCTGTGGGCGAGCTGTTCTAGGCGCTTAAGTCCGGAACCGCGCTACTGTCGCAGGTTCCAGTCCTGCCTCGGGCATGGATGTGTGTGATGTCCTTAGGTTACTTAGGTTAAAGTAGTTCTAATTTATAGGGGGACTAATGACCTCAAATGTTAAGTCCCATAGTGCTAAGAGTCATTGGAACCATCGCAGTTCATTGCAAGAATTAGTCTCTCTTGCTCTCCCAGAGAGAAAAAAGGTGCAGCACACTGTGTGGTGCTATACTATGTATTACCGTCAAGTGCAAATGATTCTCTTCATGAGCGGAAAAACTGTTTACTGCAGCTTGTGATTTATCATCGCACTTGGCATGAGGTACATCAACTTCATTATTATCAGGAGAAAGATATTTACCTTATTCAAGCATGATAAACTGGCTTATTGACACACCCAAAGGACTTTGACATTAAGACGCCTCCTGAGACGCGGCAAGGCAGGAGTAGGCAAAATGCAACAAGGAATAACAATATTAATGTGCTATTAGTAAACTGCAGGAGCGTCTATAGAAAGGTCCCAGAACTGCTCTCATTAATAAACGGTCACAACGCCCATATAGTACTAGGAACTGAAAGTTGGCTGAAACCAGACGTAAACAGTAATGAAATCCTAAACTCTGATTGGAATGTATACCGCAGAGATAGGCTGGACAGTGAAGGGGGAGGCGTGTTTATAGCGATAACAAGTGCAATAGTATCGAAGGAAATTGACGGAGATTGGAATTGTGAAATGATTTGGGTGAAGGTCACGGTTAAAGCAGGCTCAGACATGGTAATTGGATGTCTCTATAGGCCCCCGGGCTCAGCAGCTGTTGTGGCTCAGCACCTGAAGAATAATTTGGAAAATATTTCGAGTAGATTTCCCCACCATGTTATAGTTCTGGGTGGAGATTTTAATTTGCCGGATATAGACTGGGAGACTCAAACGTTCATAACGGGTGGCAGGGACAAAGAATACAGTGAAATATTTATCTGAAAACTACCTTGAGCAGTTAAACAGAAGACCGACTCGTGGCGATAACATATTAGACCTTCTGGTGACAAACAGACCCCAACTATTTGAATCAGTTAATGCAGAACAGGGAATCAGCGATCATAAAGCGGTTACTGCATCGATGATTTCAGCCGTAAATAGAAATATTAAAAAAGGTAGTAAGATTTTTCTGTTTAGCAAAAGTGACAAAAAGCAGTTTACAGAGTACCTGACGGCTCAACACAAAAGTTTTGTCTCAAGTGCAGATAATGTTGAGGATCAGTGGACAAAGTTCAAAACCATCGTACAATATGCGTTAGATGAGTATGTGCCAAGCAAGATCGTAAGAGATGGGAAAGAGCCACCGTGGTACAACAACCGAGTTAGAAAACTGCTGCGGAAGCAAAGGGAACTTCACAGCAAACATAAACATAGCCAAAGCCTTGCAGACAAACAAAAATTACGCGAAGCGAAATGTAGTGTGAGGAGGGCTATGCGAGAGGCTTTCAATGAATTCGAAAGTAAAGTTCTATGTACTGACTTGGCAGAAAATCCTAAGAAATTTTGGTCCTATGTCAAAGCGGTAGGTGGATCAAAACAAAATGTCCAGACACTCTGTGACCAAAATGGTACTGAAACAGAGGATGACAGACTAAAGGCCGAATTACTAAATGTCTTCTTCCAAAGCTGTTTCACAGAGGAAGACTGCACTGTGCTTCCTTCTCTAGATTGTCGCACAGTTGACAAAATGGTAGATATCGAAGTAGACGACAGAGGGATAGAGAAACAATTAAAATCGCTCAAAAGAGGAAAGGCCGCTGGTCCTGATGAGATACCAGTTCGATATTACACAGAGTACGCGAAGGAACTTGCCCCCCTTCTTGCAGCGGTGTACCGTAGGTCTCTAGAAGAGCGAAGCGTTCCAAAGGATTGGAAAAGGGCACAGGTCATCCCCGTTTTCAAGAAGGGACGTCGAACAGATGTGCAGAACTATAGACCTATATCTCTAACGTCGATCAGTTGTAGAATTTTGGAACACGTATTATGTTCGAGTATAATGTCTTTTCTGGAGACTAGAAATCTACTCTGTAGGATTCAGCATGGGTTTCGAAAAAGACGGTCGTGTGAAACCCAGCTCGCGCTATTCGTATACGAGACTCAGAGGGCCTTAGACACGGGTTCACAGGTAGATGCCGTGTTTCTTGACTTCCGCAAGGCGTTCGACACAGTTCCCCACAGTCGTTTAATGAACAAAGTAAGAGCATACGGACTATCAGATCAATTGTGTGATTGGATTGAGGAGTTCCTAGATAACAGAACGCAGCATGTCATTCTCAATGGAGAGAAGTCTTCTGAAGTAAGAGTGATTTCAGGTGTGCCGCAGGGGAGTGTCATAGGACCGTTGCTATTCACAATATACATGAATGACCTGGTGGATGACATCCGAAGTTCACTGAGGCTTTTTGCAGATGATGCTGTGGTGTATCGAGAGGTTGCAACAATGGAAAATTGTACTGAAATGCAGGAGGATCTGCAGCGAATTGACGCATGGTGCACGCAATGGCAATTGAATCTCAACGTAGACAAGTGTAAAGTGATGCGAATACATAGAAAGATAGGTCCCTTATCATTTAGCTATAAAATAGCAGGTCAGCAACTGGAAGCAGTTAATTCCATAAATTATCTGGGAGTACGCATTAGGAGTGATTTAAAATGGAATGATCATATAAAGTTGATCGTCAGTAAAGCAGATGCCAGACTGAGATTCATTGGAAGAATCCTAAGGAAATGCAATCCGACAACAAATGAAGTAGGTTACAGTACGCTTGTTCGCCCAATGCTTGAATACTGCTCAGCAGTGTGGGATTCGCACCAGGTAGGGTTGATAGAAGAGATAGAGAAGATCCAACGGAGAGCAGTGCGCTTCGTTACAGGATCATTTAGTAATTGCGAAAGCGTTACGGAGATGATAGATAAACTCCAGTGGAAGACTCTGCAGGAGAGACGCTCAGTAGCTCGGTACGGGCATTTGTTAAAGTTTCTAGAACATACCTTCACCGAAGAGTCAAGCAGTATATTGCTCCCGCCTACGTATATCTCACGAAGAGACCATGAGGATAAAGTCAGAGAGATTAGAGCCCGCACAGAAGCATACCGACAATCCTTCTTTCCACGTACAATACGAGACTGGAATAGAAGGGAGAACCGATAGAGGTACTCAGGGTACCCTCCGCCACACACCGTCAGGCGGCTTGCGGAGTATGGATGTAGATGTAGATGTAGAAGATAGAAGGGTATGGCGCAAGCCTTCTGTGTGCCACAGGGTTTCAATACATTGCCCACCACATGCATATCGACTTTTTGATTCCTCTTCCTTTTAAGTTGACCCCTTGTGCTTCTCCAGCTGACTCGCCAACACATTCTGGTCTGTTATGTGGGGGTGCACTCGAAACTTCGTCAGCTGACATGTCTGTTGCTACCTGCACTGAAGGCCAAGTGATACCCCCACAGTGTACCACTTTGACGTCTCTGCCAGACACCTCTGAACCATGCGTTGTGCATCGCGGAAGTCACAGCTGACGTCTTGGCAGAACCCAAACGTACTTTTTCTTCACTGGGCGCACCTGCTGACATTCCCTTTGTAGTCACGTTGGATCCCTGGAAGCACAGTTTCTTTGGCCCACACCTCCAGTTGGTTCCCCTGCCTCGTGCCCTTCTCGTGCTTGAACATTAGTAATTCAGAGCTACTATTAGTACCACATTCCCTTTCTGTTATCATGCCAGCACCTCCGACATGCTCTCGTCTGGAACTATTGTTGGTAACCATCGATACATATCTGGTCTATTCTTGGAACCAAAATTTATTATAAGTGACCATGGACAATTTCTGTATTTCATGTAGGCATGAATTCCCATTTTGAAGTAGAGAAAATTAAATAACAGAGTTATAAGAGCCAATGGAACAGAGTATTATATGCAACGTAGCAAGGGGCTTTATGCAAAGAGCTCCTAACGGACATCCCTTTTGTTTCGTAACTACTATATAATCTAAACGCACAAATTGATAACGTCTTTAGCGTCCGGGAGTCTTCAGCGTTTGGTAGTCTTCTGCATCTGAGAGGCTTTGTATTAGAAATTTTAGTGACAGAGCTTTAAGCGTTATAGTCCTGAATATTCGCGACTCTTAAGTTCATGCGCCACTGTGTGAAACAGTTAAAGGTAAATTTCTGTTCGTTTGATTTATTGTCAAAAGTCTGAAAACTGACAGAAATGAGATAACGCTAACATCTAGCGAACACCTCAATCGATAAAAGATCGATATTATTAAATCCAATTTAAGAACTTCAGTTGTTGCCGAAACTTCTATTCAAACATCGCGTTGCAAGTCGACTGTTTATGGAGCTAAAATGTGACCATCCGTAACAGCTTATCATATCAAAGAAATTGCGTTATTAAAAACCGAATCAAGGAAAAATTATAGTGTCCTAACATTTCGAACAGAGCATCGAGAGAAGTGAACCGCGTATTGGGTTATTTATGGGCAATAAAAATAATAATAGTTTATTCCACGTTAATATTAAAGGGAATAATTTTCAAAGGGCAAAACATCGTGCTCCGTTAAATGAATCCTGTGTCTTTTGAATTAATTAATTAGGTGTACATGTGCTACGCTGATCAAAGATATCAATTAATCTCCTCTACACATGTGGTAGGATCAGAAAACTGTCTGCCAAATCTACACTTATTCCCTTTGACGGTCCTTTATCTTTGTGCTAACCTCCTCCTCATATAAATTCACTGTATCTGGCGCTCTTAACACCCTCTGGCAAGGACCGCTAAATTCATTATGACCTCTCTATACTCATGGATCCGGCCACTGATGCCTCCATAGAGGCTTATAGACTGTGCTAACAAGAGCTTCACGCTAACCCTCATTCACTTCAACCAAGCTTACTGGCTCTATATTCATCTTGCTTCCTGTCAATACTTCCATTCACACTATTTTCCAATCCATCAATGTGCCTTTCGTGCCTCTTGGCTGAAGTGCACAGGTCTCGAAGTGTTGCCTTACGATCAGCATCTATTAGAGCTGTAACTAAGTGTGAATCAACTGTCCTTCTCACACCTCCAGACTCTCTTTTGTTCACTCAGACTCCTGGGATTGGATATCTAACCATTCTGTTATCTTGCTCCCAATACCGTTAGCTGCTCAAACGCTTCTCTTAATTCCGTGATTCGTTTCGCGCTGCGATCTCCTGTTTCTTGCTCCTGCCTCACAACCTTTGCTACTGAGTCCGGTACCTGGTCGTTTAATAATTCCCTCGTTTGTTATGCCAATTACGCAAAGTTATCGTGCCTATTCCTTGGTTTCTGGTTATTCTTTTCCATAAAATCGTGAGCAAGACAGATATTATTGTACGATATAATGAGTGATACTGACAGGGGATTTCAAATTGATTACATATTTATAGATTTCAAGAAGGCTTTTGACACTATTCCTCCCAAGATACTTCTAACCATATTGCATGTCTATGGAGCAACGCTTGAATTGTGCAGCTGGATTCGTTATTTCCTGTCAGAAACGTCATAGTTCGAAGTTATCGATGGAAAATCATGGAGTCAAACACATGTAATATCTAGTGTCCCCCACGGAGGTGTTATAGGTCCATTGCTGTTCTTAATCTATAGAAACGATTAGGAGACAATCTGAGCAGTCATCTTGAATTTTTGCACATGATGCTGTCATTTTAGATTAGATTAGATTCAGTTTTCGTTCTATAGACCCAAAAAATGAGATTATTCTCGTGGGTGTGGAACATGTCAGTAAGTATAACATGAAAACATAAAACATTTGAATATAATAATTACTATCCTGATCATTTTTCAGGAGATGACGAAATAGGTGAATACAATGCGGTAAATGGGAACTACTGATATTTACAGAATTAACACGCTGTCATAATTAAATACTGTTATTCACTATTAATAAATGTATCACACAAAAAGTACCTAGCCTTGATTGTTGTAACCAAGTGTTGTCAAAACTAAAATCTAGCAGATATTTTTGTTTAAGATGGCTTACAAATTTCTGTTAAGATAGTAATCTAAGGAGTAGAAGGAGTTGCCTATCAAAAAGTCTTTCAAACTCTCTTTAAACTGCGCTTTATCAGAAACCAGATTTTTAATGGTTGCAGGAAATTTATTGAAAATGTGTGTTCCTTAATATTGGACCCCTTTTTGGACCAAGCTAAGTGATTTTAGATCTTTATGTACATTGTTCTTATTTCTAGTATACATACTATGTATTGAGCTATTGGTTGGGAATAGAGATGCATTAGTTGCAACAAAATTCATTAAGGAATAAATATACTGAGAAGCAGTGGTTACAATACCAAGTTCCTTGAACAGGTTTCTACGTGGTGTTCTTGACTTTACACCACAAATGATTTTTAAAACACCCTTTTGCACCATAAAAACGTGTGCTCGGTTTGATCAGTTGCCCCAGACATGATCCCATATGACATAATAGAATGAATGTAAGCAAAGTATGCAAGTTTTTTAAATATTTATATCTCCTACATCTGACATCATTTCATGGCAAATACAAACTTTTTTAGGCGCTTAAGCAGTTCTGTGGTACGCCCTTCCCAACTGAATTTACTATCGAGTTGTAATCCCAGAAATTTAACTTTGTCAACCTCTTTGATCTGCATGTCTTCATATGTTATACAGATGCTGGAAGGAAATCTCTTATAGGTTCTGAACTGCGTATAGTGGGTCTACTCAAAGCAGGAAGCACACTGATATGAAACCGATTATCTGATACAAGCAGCCGTTCCACCTCTAAATTATCTCTCCTAACAGGGGAAGGCTGTATACGTGGATGAAGCCTATAGATACTGACAGGTTTCAGATAGATTATATAATGGTAAGACAGAGATTTAGGAACCAGGTTTTAAATTGTAAGACATTTCCAGGGGCAGATGTGGACTCTGACCACATTCTATTGGTTATGACCTGTAGATTAAAACTGAAGAAACTGCAAAAAGGTGGGAATTTAAGGAGATGGGACCTGGATTAACTAAAAGAGCCGGAGGTTGTACATAGTTTCAGAGAAAGCATAAGGGAGCCATTGACATAAATGGGGGAAAGAAATACAGTAGAAGAAGAATGGGTTGCTTTGAGGGATGAAGTAGTGAAGGCAGCAGAGGATCAAGTAGGTAAAAAGACGAGGGCTAGGAGAAATCCTTGGGTAACAGAAGAAATATTGAATTTAATACTGCGTGAAGAGTTTGAAAGAGCACTGAAAGACCTGAGTCGAAACAGGGCCCCCGGAGGAGACAACATTCCATTGAAACTACTGACGGGTGAGCCAGTCCTGACAAAACTCTACCATCTGGTGAGCAAGATGTATGAGACAGGTGAAATACCCTCAGACTTCAAGAAGAATATAATAATTCCAATCCCAAAGAAAGCAGATATTGACAGATGTGAAAATTACCGAACTATCAGTTTAATAAGTCATAGCTCCAAAATACTAACGCAAATTCTTTACAGACGAATGGAAAAACTACTAGCAGCCGACCTCGGGGAAGATCAGTTTGGATTCCGTAGAAATGTTGGAACACGTGGGGAAATACTGACCCTACGATTTATCTTAGAAGCTAGATTAAGGAAGGGCAAACCTACGTTTCTAGCATTTGTAGACTTAGAGAAAGCTTTTGACAATGTTGACTGGAATACTCTCTTTCAAATTCTGAAGGTGGCAGGGGTAAAATACAGGGAGCGAAAAGCTATTTACAATGTGTACAGAAACCAGATGGCAGTTATAAGAAACAAGGGACATGAAGGGAAGCAGTGGTTGGGAAGGGAGTGAGACAGGGTTGTAGCCTCTCCCCGATGTTATTCAATCTGTAAATTGAGCAAGCAGTGAAGGAAACAAAAGAAAAAATCGGAGTAGGTATTAAAATCCATGGAGAAGAAATAAAAACTTTGAGGTTCGCCGATGACATCGTAATTCTGTCAGAGACAGCAAAGGACTTGGAAGAGCAGTTGAACGGAATGGACAGTGTCTTGAAAGGAGGATATAAGATGAACATCAACAAAAGCAAAACGAGGATAGTGGAAAAGTAGTCGAACTAAATCGGGTGATGCTAAGGGTATTAGATTAGGAAATGAGACGCTTAAAGTGGTAAAGGAGTGTTGCTACTTGGGGAGCAAAATAACTGATGATGGTCGAAGTGGAGAGGATATAAAGTGTAGACTGGCAATGGCAAGGAAATCGTTTCTGAAGAAGAGAAATTTGTGAACATCGAGTATAGATTTAAGTGGCAGGAAGTTGTTTCTGAAAGTATTTGTATGGAGTGTAGCCATGTATGGAAGTGAAAAGTGGACGATAAATAATTTGGACAAGAAGAGGATAGAAGCTTTTGAAATGTGGTGCTACACAAGAATGCTGAAGATTAGATGGGTAGATCACATTACTAATGAGGATGTATTGAATAGGATTGGTGAGAAGAGAAGTTTGTGGCACAACTTGACCAGAAGAAGGGATCGGTTTGTAGGACATGTTCTGAGGCATCAAGGGATCACCAATTTGCTATTGGAGGGAAACGTGGAGGGTAAAAATCGTAGAGGGAGACCAAGAGTTGACTACACTAAGCAGATTCAGAAGGATGTAGGTTGCAGTAGGTACTGGGAGATGAAGAAACTTGCACAGGATAGAGTAGCATGGAGAGCTGCATCAAACCAGTCTCAGGACTGAAGACCACACAACAACAACAACAACAACAACAGAAGAGTTTAAATGAGGCTGGTCGTAGCACCTCAGAACAGACACAAGCCCAACACCAGTATATCTCATTGCTGAAGCTATCTTTATCAGGTCACTCTAAAATGAATAATTATGGTTCCTGTCTACGCTGTTGCCTGCCCCACCCACTAGTACCACAGTGTCTTCCTTTGTGAAGTCCGTACAAAGTGAATCTACATCCTCTATCATCTGATCCAGAATTGCGCTAGGTTTCAAAGAATTTGTGAGCTAGTATCCTGACCATAGATCATCCTGTAACAGTTGTCCAACACTTCTAAATGAGAACTACTTAACAACAAATCTTTCTTCTTCGTCGCAGCTTATGCTGACTTCTTACTTTTCAAACACAAGTTTGTTGTGTCCTGTCGACTCCTAATATATTCGTGGCTCATCAGTTTCAAACTGTGACAACAGATCGAACCCGTTTTCCACATTCACCAAAAACACTGTCTAAGAATATGCTATTCCTATCTGTTCTATAATCTGCTGTCACTTCCCACCTCTTATTCCCCTTCTCCCTCTTTATCTTTTTCAGGTCTTGTTTCTCTTTATCTAGTTCTGTCTGAAGGGCAGCAACCTTCTCTTCCAGTTCCACTATCTTTCTGTCTCTACAGAAAATCCTACACAGCCAATGAGCCTCGTAAAGTCGTCAGAAGATAAAAAAATAGTAAAATGACTTAGGCATGATATTTTCAAGCAGCGGAAGTGGTCGTTTTCTGCGAATAAGGAACAATGTGGGATCATTCAGTTGAGTACGAAAAGCTTGTCTGTCCGCAGCTAGAGTGTAGCAGTCGGTACGGGATCCTTACCACTTACTACTGTTGGAGGACGTCGAAAATGTCGATAGAAGAGCGGTTTGTTTTGTATTACCTTGAAATAGGGGAGAGAGCGTCACGGATGTGATAAACGAGGTGGGGTGGCAATCATTAAAATTAAGGCGTTTTTCGTTGCAGTAAGATGATTTACCCTAATTTCGGTCATCAGCTTTCTCCTTTGGATTTGAAGACATTTCATTACCACAAGACTACAGAGACAGAAATGATCATCGTAATAAAATAAGAGAATTCATAACTCGTACAGTAAGATTTAAGTGTTCATTTTTCCCATCCGCTGTCAGAGCGAGGAACGGTAGAAAAATAATCTGAAAGTGGAAAGTACCTTCTGCCAGGCACTTAGTCATGTAGGTGTCGATACAATACATACTGCACCCCCTGCCAAGAAAAATCGTGCTGCCGAAGTTCAAGTTCCAGTTAGTTCATAATTAGCTTTGCTTAATAAATCTGGTTCACTCCCGGCTCTAGCTTCTATCCCTTCCAACATAACTCTGATATCATGCTTTCTTCTCCCGAACCTCTAAACTCATCTAATTTATGTTAGGTGGAAGCCGAGGGTGCAACTCCTAGGCCACAGTCACATTTTCCACAGGCTCGAAACCCCGCATTCAGACTTCAACGTCTCCACCGTCTGCCAGAACACAACCTTCGTTTCTATCACTGCTGCCACCCGCATCGTGACCTAACGCACTAGCTTCTCCGGCAGCGTCTTACACAGTCCGTTGAAATGGTTGTGACTGATCATTCGATTCACCTCATCTCTCATACTCCGTGTGTCTTTCGCATGAGAACTGTAGGTCTCCGGCACAACGAGGTGTTCCTTTCAGGAGATGGCACAGTTATCGCCCATGTGTCAGACTCACAGACCACGAACCCAAAGGTTACAAATACATAATCTTGCACTGTGATACCTACGCCCCTATTTATCAAGACATAATATGCAGTACAGGAAAGAGACGTTCCTTATCTCCAATCCCTTTAAATGCAACCACGGATCTCATCTTCTGTTTCAATTATTTCACTGAGGCTCAACAATTTCTTCTACTCCCAGCCTTTTTACTCTCTCAGATAAGTACCCAATTTCGTTTCTCTTTACGAGTACACGTACGCCCTTTAACATATTTGTCGCGTAAGCTCATAATGGCTGTTTCTCCCCTCAATAATCCTGTGCTACACCTCTTTCCGATGACACTGTCTGAAGGAGGCACTCCCACTGCAATCAGTTGAGAGGTGCCCATACTTCGAAACACTCAACAAAATGCCAGGTCTGACCGAGTACATGGATCCCGAAGCTCCTATAAACTACGTTACTGACATCTAACTGTGTACACACCACCATTCATCTCCTGAGAGTAGCCCCTGAATTCTCTAACATCAATCTTTGGTTCACCGCTCCTGAAGTGAAACCTTACAGACGGACCGGATTGACACCATTGCGAGTTCACCACTACCGGACCCGTGGTCGAATCATCCCTTACTCTACACGCTGATTGACAATAGCTGAGGAACAGACACATTGTGGACAGGAATAATCACAGGCAATGATGACGACATTAAACACATTATATACGTAATAGAGGTGGACTGGTACATGATATAGATTTCACCATACGGAAGAGCAGGACAACAGACGTAAGAAACGTCCATGTTTGGCGCAGGTTATATTCACAACATAAAGACCGATACTTGATTCTAAGTAAGAAATATGCCCTCTTCGGGTACTAACGCGTATTTTGCACATATTAATCATACTCGCTACCAAACTGTTGAGGGCTTCATGGGGGATATTATCAAATTCCTCTCTGAAGACGGTCTTCGGTTCTTGCACGATTTGGGGGGAAGGTCCTCTTTAAGAAACACATTTGCTAAGAGCACCCTAGGCATGCTCGTTAGGGTTCAGGATCGGAGAGTATGTGGACCACTCTATATGTTCAGTATCTCCAGTTTCCAGTGCGTCCGACACCTCAGCGTTTCTGAGTGGGCGGGCATTTTCGTACATAACAGAAAGTCGCGACCTGTTGCCCCCTAAACAGACGGACACGACCCCCTGCTTAATCACCCTACCGTACGCCTGTGCTGTAACGGTACCTCGCGCAAATGTACGCAGCGGTGTTCGGCCACTGGTGTGGTGGAAGTGGTCTTCTGAGCATACAAATCAGCTTGATTTTAATGACCGCGAAATAGCTCTTGCAGAGACACGTGTAGTTGTAGCGGTTGCAAGGTGTGCAGCGATCTGCCTAGGACTGAGAGGTCTGCTCCTTTTTCTTACGTATCGATCCTCTGGAGATGTGGTGGTCCGTCTAAGGTCACTGCCATGCTTTGGCATAGCATTTGCACGTTCAGCGGCCTGTTTTAATCGCGAGATGACAGTTTTGGTGATTCCCATTATTGTGGGAGACTTTGATCGGCTTAGAGCAATCCAACTGCTCGTCCACGGTCGTAAACACTCCGAAGGTGCCTTGCAGACATATCGCACTACACCGATTATCGCACTAATGGGTTCCACAACAGCCTTCGTCAGTCATTGTACTGCATGAACTGTCGATTGCATACACAGCATTCGTATAGAGATGTCACTGCATTTAACATGTCCTGTCTCTACATTTCCTGTTACTGTCATTGATCGTGTGCTCAGTAGTAATATTTGATTGTTCCTTAGGAGTTAACAGTTCTTCCTTAGCAATTGCCAAGCAGTGTACGTAGTGTTCATTCACTCAAGTTTCCCTCTGCAATTTTATCCCTAATCTCCAGTAGACTCAGCAGATTGCCCGGCGATCTACAGTCAGTGAATCACTAATGCCCTTACACATACCATCAAGGCAGAAAGAAAGCAAAGAGTGGACCAGATGCACAAAGTTGAAGTAAAAATACAGGTTAGAACATCCTATCATTAATTAGTGCGCGATCTCTTCCCCTTGAAAATTCCTTAAATACTCACCGGTTTTGTTACTACACTGCCTTCGTATTTCAATAATGCAGCATGATTACTGCAGCCAGTTGTGATTAACTTTTCGCTCTCTGTATTTTACCTTCATAATCAGCAGAATAACGAAGAGTGTATTCCAACTAGATAACTCTAATAGTCATTGATTACGTATATATCAGTGGTATCGTATCAAAGTTTGACATAAATATCTCTAAAGTAATAACAGGATCACAGACGGAATAGCCAGAATTACAATGTAGCTCTAACGAACTACAGTTTTGTAGTTTTGGTACAATGCATAAATGACGTAGTAAATTGTAGGAATAACGGAAGTATTGGTAGCATTGGTATGGAAAGTAACTGAATGAATGTGTAAGAGAAAAGCTCGAAGTCGACGAATTCTCTTTCTTTTTTTGTTTGTCTGGTTGTGTGTTTGCATACAGTTAGAGCCGCACATCGTTCAGTGTTAGTTCATTGTGTATTTTAATATCCTTAACGAATGTAATTTGGAATTCATAAGTAACGAAAATTATTTTATAGCGTAACATCTTCGCTTTTTTATAACCAAAGCACTTATTTTTGGTGCAACTACAATTTTCATGCAGAAATATAGAAATATGTGTAATTATGGTTATTTTGTATGCAGTATAACGTTAATCATGATCTAAGGGAGACGTTTCCTGTTATTATTGATAAAAGCGAAAGACGTTTAACAATAACAATACCATGGATTGTATTACTTTGAAGAAGTATTGAAACGATGTTTGATATATTTTTGTTTTGCGATTTCTTTATTTTACCTTTACGTTGAAGAAATTTCGTTTTCTATCGCCTTATAAGAAACATGTGTTGATTTCTTTATTTTTACTACAACTTCCCTTTGTTTCACGTTCGAAATCAACAATTTTCCAATAAAGCATCGGCTATTTCAGTTTTGCTATAAACTGCTGCTTGTTCTTATGTAACACTCAGGAGAGAAACTACGTAGAAAAAATCTTCCAGGTGTTACCCGGCTCTTTATATATCCTCGCTCACATTCTAGACGGTATGTCTACTGACTGGTTTGATGCGGCCCGCCACGGATTCCTTTCCTGTACTAACCTCTTCATCTCAGAGTAGCACTTGCAACCTACGTCCTCAATTATTTGCTTGACGTATTCCAATCTCTGTCTTCCTCTACAGTTTTTGCCCTCTAGACGGTATACAGCTTCGGTTTTTAGAGGAATCTTGTAAGACACTCATCGCATACGGAAAGAAAGCAATCGTTATGAGGTAACGACCGACACGTATGCAACACATCTCACAGACAGGTAGCGGGGGGGGGGGGGGGGGGGGGGGGGGGGGAAGCCCTTAACGGGGTACAACTACAAGAAGAAAAACCAAAATCTACGCCTACTTACGATGCTCTGTGGCATCCTTCTACATTTCTAATCAGAATTTACAGATGACAAGTATTAAACAATATGAAAAGAAACGTAAATTAGTTACAAACTATTACACATTATTCAGTATGTAAAAGCTACTGCAGATATTCGAATTTAGTTTATGACATGTTCGATATGCGTGCCATGTTTGGTAATGATGTGACGAAATTCTGCATGATCCGCAGTGTCGGAACATTGATGCTGACGATGACCCTCTGAATCGCTGTTTCCAGCTCTGCAATGGTTTTGGGGTTATTTCTGTACACCTTGTCTCTAGTATCGCTCCACAAAAGTAGTTGCATGTTTTCAGATCCGGAGAATATGGCGGCCAACCGACGCCCATGCCAGTGGCCTCTGGATACCCTAGAGCGAGAATACGGTCCTCCAGGACATCAAACACTCTCCTGCTTCGATTGGGTCCAGCTTCATCTTGCATGTACCTCGTATTGTCGAAATCAGGGTCACTTTTGCTAATGGGGATGAAACCACCTTCCAAGACCTTCATGTACAATTCGATAGTCTCGGTGCCAGCGAGGAATATCGCACCGATTATTCCGTGACTGAACGTTGTACACCACAGAGTCACCCACTGAGGATCAAGAGACTTCTCAGGCACAAAATAAGGATACTCAGTCTCCCAAATGCGCCAGTCTCGCTTATTGACGAACCTATACAAATGAAAGTGTGTTTGCTGCGCGGGATTAGCCGAGCAGTCATGGACTGCGCGGCTGGTCCCGGTGGAGGTTCGAGTCTTACCTCGGGCATAGGTGTGTGTGTGTCTGTCCTTAGGATAATTTAGATTAAATAGTGTGTAAGCTTAGGGACTGATAACCTTAGCAGTTAAGTTCCATAAGATTTCACACACATTTGAACATTTGAAAGTGTGTATCGTCGCTAAACCAAACCAAGTTCGCATCACACTAATTCTTATTATGCTCTGCAGCCAAATGTGCAGTTTGAACGTCCTAAAGCAAACCGCTCAGAAATTATGACGATTTTATTTCATTTAGTTCAATACATGTCACTCTGGAAGACAATTACCTCGGTAGCAAATGGACCAAAATATGAAAGTTTACACTTTACTGTAGAACACAGCAATTTTTTCAGAAAAAGTGGCTGTTATCTTCGCTAACCACGGAGAGGTAATATACATCTATATACATTTATAAAATGCTGCAGGGTGCAAAAATTTCATTATTTCCTAAAACAAAGGAAACCCATATTCCGACACGCTCGTCTGCCAGATTGAAAATGAAGCGAGGCACAGAGACAGAGAGAGGGGCGGCATGGGGAGGCCCGCGGCGTCATCGCAGAGCTGTAGGCATCGCGTGACGCAACGAAATTGCTGTCAAAATTCTACGCTGCGTCGCGAGCGTCGCGCTGCAGCCACAATAACAGACACACGGCACGGCGGCCGCGGGCAAATAAATCGCCCAGCAGCAGCAGCGCCGCGCGCGGCCGGGATTGGAGTTATTTACTCGGCCGTCGCCGCAGGCGCGCTCCGCTACCCGCGCCGCAGTCGCACTGTCGTGTGCTGTTGCTGCGTGTTTTCGTGTGTTGGTGTGTGGGCGTCACGTAGGAGGCGGCAGAACACGTCGCTCCGCGGCCGCGCCCGCCTCCCGGGGGAAATTCTGGCCACGCTCCGCTCTCTGGCGCTGTTGCGAAATGAACAGTGGGTCCAACCGTCGGCGCCTGCTGCGATAGCGAGAGCCGAGACAACGGCGCCGGGGGGCGGGACAGGGGGAGTCGAGTAGACGGGCGGTCAGCAAACTGCCGCGCAGCTTCCGCCGCCATTGCGACAGGTTGTAGGGCGGCGACGTCGCCTCGCCCGCTGCGACGTGCCCTTTGGGAGAGTCCGGATGTTGAACGTGTGGTGCTGACCGGATGCGCACACCCTCAGTGGCGCTGTTCCTCGATATACAGGGTGTTACAAAACGATTCCGGCAGACTTTGAGGGCCCGCCAGGGTAGCCGAGAGAGCTAACGTGCTGCTTCCTGGACTCGGGTAGGCGCGCTGGGCCGGCACGATAAGTAAGAGGGCCGGTGTGCCTGCCAGCGTGGATGGGGTTTTTAGGTGGTTTTCCACATCCCTCTAGATGAATACTGGGCTGGTCTCCAGGTTCCGCCTCAGATATACAGCTCGTAGACATCTGAACCCATTCGCACAATTCCATGGATTACACTAGATGCAGACAGTTGGGGTGCACTAATTCCTTCCCAGGGGGTATGGGGTGGCGGCAGGAAGGGCATCCGGCCACATGGTACATCCGATTAGCCTGCAGACCCCGCAAGTCGGGATAAATGCTTGGAAAGAGAGAGAGAGAGAGAGAGAGAGAGAGAGAGAGAGAGAGAGAGAGAGAGAGAGAGAGAGACTGACAGACTTTGAGGGCCCATTGTTCGTCTCCTACCTTCCAACCTTCACAAAAGATCTCTTGCGAAACTTGTAAGACTAGCATTCCTGGTCAAAAGGATTATACGGAGACATGTTTTAGCCACAGCCTGGGGTATGTTTCCTGACTAAAATTCTTACTCTGTAGCGGACTGTGTGCTGATATGGAGCTTCCTGGTAGAATAAAACTGAGCGCCGGACCGAGACTTTAACTCGGGACCTACACTGTTGTCCAAAATTTAAACAACAAACCGCTATTTCCCGGACCTGCGTCTAATTCACGATATAATCATACAGCCTCTCAACAAGGTGTGGGTACGATCATGTTCTGCATGGAAGATGACCTTCTGGTCAACGCACAATCATGCCGATGATGACACGAGGGCACCTATGAAAAAGGTAGTGTTTGTCAGGTAGTCCCACATCCACAGACGGTGCAGTGTGACACAGAGAAGAGGCCTACCAGACTCCCAGAAGTGGAGGGCCATAGAAAGGAAGGAAGCAGCACAAACTGATGTGGCCCAATGGCTTAATGTGGCGAAAGTTTTTAGAGATCGAAACTGTAACGTGAAGACCAGGGCAGGGCCGAACAAGTGTGACTTCAGAAGATAAGGGGCTTTATTTGGCGTTAGGGGCAAGACACTACTGCTTTAGTAGTGCACGTCAACTGACACGTGAGCTCGCCTGATCCAGTGGACGTATTGTATCGAGGCACACGGTATTAAGAAGGTTTTTGGAGGAAGGCCTTTATTGTCGGATACTGCTGTTTGTCTATGTCTAAAGCGCCATCACAAAAGGGAACGTCTAGAGGGGAGCCAACAAAATGATATCTGGAAAATCGAACAGAGGGCCAATTTTGTTTTCACAGATGAGTCCACATTTAGCATGGAGAATAATGCCCGATGGATTCTCGGCGGAGGGGACGTGCAGCACGATTTCTGAACCCAAATATTGTGGAAAGGGACCAATATTGAGGAGGATCCGTAATAGTGTGGACAGGGATTATGTTTACCATTCGAACTCCTTTTCATGAAATTGTACGGATGAATCGGCAATGTTTAATGACTGTCAGGTATCGTGACGAGATCTTGTGACCTCATCTGTGGGTGTTGCGAGATACTGTCGCCCAGGCTTCGTATTGGTGGTTGGTAATGCTCGACCTCATACAGGACGCATGATTGCTCTTTTTCTGCCACGCGGGATTAGCCGAGCGGTCTCAGCCGCTCCAATCATGAACTGTGCGGCTGGTCCCTGCGGAGGTTCGAGTCCTCCCTCGGGCATGGGTGTGTGTGTTTGTTCTTAGGATAATTTAGGTTAAGCAGTGTGTAAGCTTTTGGACTGATGACCTTAGCAGTTAAGTCCCATACGATTTCACACACATCTGAGCACTTGATCTTTTTTTGTAAATATAAGACACTGCATACATGGCGTGATGGGCTCGCTCTCCAGATTTGAATCCAATAGACCATGTCTGGGATGCAGGAGGGAGACGGCTTGCATCACGACAGCGTCCACCAATGACTCTCTAAGACTGCGAGTACATCTGCAGGAAGAATGGGCGTTATCGCTTTAACAGGAGACTGAGGACATCATTCACAGGCGTTGTCAGGCATGTATTGCTGCCAGAGGTTGGCACACACCATTCTTAACATGCTAACCAGTTGTGGGGATGTGTGTGCAAATCCGTTAAGATCAAAAAAGCCAAAACCATTTTTGTCTACCGTTATGCAAGTTTCAGTTGTGTACGTTCTGAATTGTTTGCGTTGTTTCTACTTCACTATCACCTGTTTGCACTGTTCCGTGGCAAAATGGAAGCAACCTTGCAAAATATCCGGTTGTTACTTTAATTTTGGACACCAGTGTATGTCTTTCACAGGCATGTGCTCTGGGAACTAAGCTACCCAAGCGTTATGAGGACGGGTCGCTCAGTTGGTAGAGCACTTGCCCGTGAAAAGCAAAGGCCCCGAGTTTGAGTGTCGGTCTGGTACATAGATATAATGTGCCAGGAAGTTTCATATCTGACCACACTCTATTGCAGAGTGAAAATTTCACTCTCGAGCCTTCGAGGGTTTGTAGAAGGTGTCTCGAGGAAGAAAATGGAAATGTACGGAAATGTCGCTAAATACAGAGTGCTGAAGTTACAGCGACGTCACCTACCACCATTCCACTCCATCGGCACCAGATGTGACTTTGTACACTGATGTACGATAGGCGGGACGTCTCACAGAGTTGTCTATTACTTAGTAAACGCGACTGATTGCCACGGTTGGAGCTAGCTGCCGCGTAGACAGCCCTTGTGTCCCGTGATTGCGGGGCTCTGTTTCCTTGGTGAATGACGAACAGAGACAATGGTTTGCCACTGCAGTTTATTTCTCTCCAGCATACCGAAAAACACTGGAGATTTCTACATCTACATCTATATGGTTACTCTGCAATTCACACTTGAGTGCCTCGCAGAGGGTTCATCGAACCATTTTCATACTACTTCTCTACCATTCCACTCTCGAACGCGTGGAAAAAAGGAACACCTAATTCTTCCCTTTCCAGCTCAGATTTCGTTTATTTTATTGTGATGATCATTTCTCCCTACGTAGGTGGGTGTCAACAAAATATTTTCGCATTCGGAAGTGAAAGTTGGTGATTGAAATTTCGTAAACAGATCTCGCCGCAAAGAACACCGTCTTTGTTTCAGTAACTGCCATCCCAACTTGCGAATTATATCAGTGACAATCTCACCCTTATTGCACGATAACACGAAACCAGCTGCCCTTCTTTGCACCTTTTAGATGTCCTCCGTCAATCCTACCTGGTAAGGATCCCACACCACGCAGCAATATTACAGCAGAGGACGGACAAGTGTAACGTAGACTGTATCTTTAGTGGGACTGAAGCATCTCCTAAGTGTTTTGTCAACAAAACGAAGTCTTTGTTTCGCCTTTCCACAATATTATCTATGTGGTCTTTCTCGTTTAAGTTGCTAGTAATTGTAATTCCCAGGTATTTAGTCGAATTGACAGCCCTGAGATTTGTGTGATTTTTCGTATACCCAAGATTTTAGATGGCTTCGGAGAAAAATAAGCTGCAGTTGGAAGGCTGTGTCTGAAACGATCATCCACCAAAGTAACATTCACAGCAGGCAAGGCTTGTCTACATGGCAGCTAGCCCTATCTTCTCCATTCGCGGTCGTGTCGATCAGTCGTGATCATTGACTAACAAATAACATTGCGAGATGTTACAGCTATGGTCCATTAGCATAAGAAGTTAAATTCGCTGCAGAAGCTTGGCTTAGTGGCTAGCGCTAACGCCTATACTTTCAACACTCTCTAACGTCGTTGGAAGATATTTCTAGACGTTGGTTCCTATATTTATTTTGTTCCTAAAGACATCTTCTGCAGCCCCTCTACGTTTATTGGTATCGTTCTGTAAATGGTGTAAAGTCGTTTGGCGAGATAATTAACTGTGAAAATGAACTGACGAACTTTGTTACAAGCGTCTTGTGTAAAACTAAGACTCAGGTTCCCGCAACACAGACATTTCTCCATCTTCATAGGTAGACAGTCCACTGTTCAGGCATACCAAGTGATCAAACCTTTTTGTCTCGCAGGCATCGTGTTAATTATTTCTGTTTTCGCCGACCCCTGCCTTTTATATTTTGCATATTTACAAATTCATGAGTCTCAGATGTGTTTCTCACAGCTGATACAGTGCTGTTCACTTTGATAGTTTAATTGTAGAATGATAGGGTGACGGACTAAAATACACTAAGTTTCTTATTAATTTAAACGACACAAAATGCTTATCCTGTCAAAATTAAAGTTAAATGAATCAGCCACTGAAGAAAGGCCATGAGTTAACAATTTTACGAAAATAAATAGCATAGTGGTAATGGATGATAAAGGATAGCTGGATTGAAATGTACAACGGCAGTAGTGAACCATTAAATGACTTCAATATTGGAGCTCGAAACCTTCATCCCATTCAGGAAGGTCAACAGTCATTGTTCCTGCCGTGGATGCAATCACTATATGGAGGTGTATTTATTTGAGCACAGAAAATATTGGCAACCTTGTGCTGCTTTCGCGCGTATTTTTTCGTCATAGGTTTGACATATTGTAACAATCCTTCGTTGTGTTTACAGCATTGTAGTTTCAAATAGTAAGTCATTATTATCACAGTCATAAGTCACTTTCTAGGTGTAATTATGTTTATTTCCTCTTTTAATCCAAAATTCTTCTTCTGGCGAAAAAGAGGACAGTAAATTGTGATAAACACAAAAGTAAAATAATTCGTGATTTACAAGTGGAAGGAGTGGAACACGTAATTGGGGAAGGAGACAAAGTACCGCATCGGAACACAGGGGATGACTGCAAGCGAGCAAAATACATGAACTTCATTTTTGTCGGAGTGCATACACCTATATAGTGTGCAATTTAAGCGTTATTTCAATTAATGACATTTCCTATTTTAAATGTAAGAAGAAATTTTTTATTTTGGTGGATGACGATGCAAAGATATCATTGCTCGCTAGAACAATTTCTGTGATAAAAATCGGTAAGACTTCTTCCTGCAAGAGCTGATCGAAATTCGAGGTTTGAAGAGCAGATCACTCTGAAAAGAGGATCCTAAACAAAGAAGCATTAAATTTAGATACTTCATCGCTACAGGCAAGACATAAATAACGGTATGCCTGTTATTAGCTCAAGACAGAAGTCCTCATGATATCAAGGGGAAACATATAAAAGGTAGTGGCATTCTAGCAAAAAATTATCCTACGATCAATAATCAAAGTCCAGAATGATATTTTCACTCTGCAGCGGAGTGTGCGCTGATATGAAACTTCCTGGCAGATTAAAACTGTGTGCCCGACCGAGACTCGAACTAGGGACCTTTGCCTTTCGCGGGCAAGTGCTCTACCATCTTTTTTTTTGTTACTATTATCAGATTGACTTGGTATATTTCACGAGAATTCAGACAACCATAGTCAAATCATCATTTAATATTAGCTGCAAAAAGAAAATCAACAAATTAGGTGAAACACAAATAAAACATTTCTTCTGAAGGGGAAGACCAACCCGTTACCCCACCCGTATGAATTTTGGGTGTATATATATACATGCAAAAGAGAGAGAGAAAAAAAAATTACGAAAAAATACAACAAGGGAGGGGACTCGAGCTCAGGGAAGAAACAGGAATCACAGGGGAACTTAACCAACCCCTTGACGGTTAAACACAAGAAAAAGCATATTCGCAAAAAGCGTTCGGTATTGTGGTAACCGCTGCCATTTCCAATGCGCAGTTGACAAATAATGGTGGAAAACGCGGGGATCTGGGTCATTACCGCCTTCAATGACGTAATGGACATAGTAACCCAAGAGCCAAACAATCGTGTTCGTTTTCGTCTGAGGAAAATAAGAGATGTCCGGATGTAAGAAGAAGTCGTCTGGGAATGCGGTTTCAGGCCCTCTAGTAAGAAAAGCTAATTGACGGCGGACCCAGAGCCAATGATCCCGTCCGCAAGCAACTAGCCTGTGAAGTAAGGTGTCAGTTTGATGACATTCCTCACACTGATCACTCGGACGAAGGCCAATACGAAAAAGACGATCACCAGTAGGTATCAGACGGTAAATGACCTTATACCACGTTGAAACAATCTCCATCGGCAAAATGGGAAGACTAAGATGAGACCAGACCGTTTTCCATGACGTTGACGGGGAAGCAAGTTCAACAGAAGAAGGGAAACATGCTGTACCCCAACGGATTTGTAGCATGTTGGTAGTTATATGCGTCATAGAAAGTATATCAGCACCCAGAATACCGACAAGTACAAAGTATTCACGAATGTGCCGCAATTTAGGATTAATCCGTCCAACATCAACAGGAGGGGTCAGACTGGCCGGCCGGAGGCGGGAAAGTAAACGAGAGGTGACTGAATGCGGAGCCCGCGTACAGGTTAAAACATTGCGGCGGGCAAATAAGATGGACGTCTTCACTTTGATATCTGAAAGACCCAATCCTCCAAGCTTCCGAGGCCTGGCCACAACTTCATATCGGACACGGAAGACATGGCGGCGCCACAGAAATCGACTAGACAGCTGTTTCAGCCTGCGGGCCATCATCGCGGGAAGCGGGAAGACCTGCGCAACGTAGTATATTTTACTGAAGACATAGGTCTCTAAAACCCGTGCCTTGTGAAGGAGGCTAAGGGAACGGCGGTCATGTTCAAGGATCGCCCCGTGAACACGACTCGTAACCTCACGCCAATTTAGTGCCGCCATTTTGATCGGATTACGATCCACTATGATCCCCAAGGTCTTATGGCGATCGACAACCGTCGCCCAAGGAATGACGACATGATCAAAGCCTCTCAACGGCAGGAACGTGCATTTGCGATCATTAATGCGAGCACCAGCAAGACCACAAAATGAATCCAAGGTATCCTTAAGCCGCGGTATATCCTCGGCATGTCGTACTAAAACCATGACGTCATCGGCGTATGCACGGACTGCAAAAATTTCCCCCAATATATTCCAGCCACGTAAGTGCATGGTGAGATGGCGAAGTAAGGGCTCTAAGGATAGAACAAAAAGTGACATGGATAAGGGGCTTCCCTGGGGTAACCCCCGTCTGATCGATATCCGGGGGGTAGGGTGACCGTTCACAATCACCGAGACACTGATACCGGTAAAAAGATTAGTTAAGACTTGTCGAGCATCATTATTAAAGCCGACAGCGGTGAGCACTCTCGATAAAAAATCATGGCTGACGCGATCGAACGCTTTTTGGAAATCAAGAAAAAGCAAAGCCCCTGGGATATTAGCGGCAGCCGCCACCGAGATTACATCGCGACATTCGAGAACGGAAGTCAGTATCGTGCGTCCAGGCACACAGCTTTGGTGGGCGGCAATAATGGTATCGAGCAGCTTAGAGAGACGGATATTAATTGCTCGAGCGACAAGTTTATAATCAAAGTTAAGGAGAGTAATAGGACGGAGGGAATCAATTGCAGGTCGACCTGTGGATTTCGGGAGGAGGACCATTCTGCCTTCCTGAAAAGGAGCAGGAAGTGAGACTCCCCGCATCACTTCATTTACCATTGACGATAAGGTGTCACCAATGAGCGGCCAAAATTGAACATAGAACTCCTTAGGAATACCATCTAATCCAGGCGACTTGCGGGACTGCGATCCTGCAACAACATCATATATGTCATCCTTCTGAAAGGGACGCAGAAAGGCGTCGTTTAATTGAGGAGTGACGACGCGAGGCAGCAAGGAGGTAAAGTCGTCAAGAGAGGTTTCCGCCGGGACATGAGTATCGTACAGATCAGTAAAATAGGTGTAAACGAAGTCAGAAATGTCACGGTGAGAGGTGAACACGCGGCCGTCAGCGGTTGTGAGGGAGGCAAGGCACCCACGTTTCCGGCGCGACCGTAAACGGACTAGATGGTAGAGTGACGTCAGTTCCTCTTGTAGAAGGGAACGTGGTTGAGACCTCGTCCGCAGGCCCTCCATTTGAATGCGTTTGAGCTGCAGCAATTTGGCTTTGATGCGCTGTATATCAGTAACCCGGAGGGGAGCATGCGTAGCACTATCGTACAGTTGACGTAAGACAGAATAGTAGAATTCTTGCGTTCGTCGATCTTCTGCCACCTTCGCAGCCCCAAAACGCATGAGAGCCCTACGGATGTGAGGTTTTGCATACAGTGTCCACCATGCCACGATAGACGGGTACCGGTCCATAGTACGAGAACAACGTGTCCAAATGTCCTCCAGGACGATACCAAGGGAGGTATCTTGCAAATACGCGATATTGAGCATCCAAGGAGGACGAAACAATTTTACCGGTTGTCGCTCGTAATTAAACGTAACGGCTACAGCGCAATGATCAGTAAAACAGGCTGGTATCACATCAACAGCCAGAAGTTGCCCACACAAGGAATCGGAAAGGTAAAAGCGATCGAGGCGACTGCTAGACGTGGGAGTAAAGTAGGTATGGCGCACAAGTGTAGGATAGCGAGAAACCCACACGTCACGCAGGTGCAAGGAGCGCACAAGGTCGTCGAGTTCTTTACTGAAATTAAAATTAGGAGACTGATCTACCGGCCGTAGAACACAATTGAAGTCCCCACCTAAAATTATCTTTGTCGGGGATTTACGAAGCAGGTAAATGACTTCTTCTTTATAGAAACTCGAGCGTGCGGTAGTACAACCCGAACCAGAAGGGGCATAAAGAAGGAGTAAACTGAGATCATAAAACGTGCACCCGATCCCCCTTCCACTGTCAAGTACTTCGAAATTCATCAACGGAATGCCTTCTCTATAAAACAAGGCAGTGCCCGTAGAAAGTTCGGAAGCGACATTAAAAAACGTCGAGAACCCAGGAATGGAAAACTGGTCGAATAGGACTTCCTGTAAAAAAACAACATCTGCCCCAGACTGATAGATAAACTGTCGCAAAGCGGCGAGCCGAAGCTCAGAACATATTCTGTTAATATTCAGAGTAAGAAATGTGTATGCTTGCATGGAACTTCAACCTACAAAGAAAAACAAAGATCGGTAGAGAGCCGTCAGCTGACGGAGCAGCATACAAGTAATCATACCAGAAACAAGCGCTGAACTACAGAGAGAAAAACTACGAAACAGAACCCTCATCTTCCCACTGCTTTTTCTTCGGCCGTGACGCGGCTCTCCGTGGCTGTTTACGGATTCGACTGCGGCTCCGCGGTGCCGACGCTGCAGCGTTCGGCTGCGTAGGAGCATCATGTAGACATTCCGTGTCAGATTGCGAGAGAGAGGCCTCTACATCCCACTCGTCCGCAGACATGGGTTCACGGTGGGACAGTTGGTGAATAACAACGGGATCCACTGGCTCTGGAGAATCAATCAGTTGTTTGATGGGAGGAGGCTGTGACCCAGAGGGGGCGACAGAAATTCCAGAAGGGGGATGCGAAACAGAGTCAATAGGAGAAGTGTCAGAGAGCACCGGAGAAGACACGTGGCAACCAGAAGCAGGTTCCGTCACGGGCGTCTCCGAAGAGGCTGCCGCGGTAGCAGGAACAACGTCAGATAAGGTGTCAGGAAGCTTCTGCAAAGGCGTGATAACACCTGTGGCTTCCTCATCCACGATTTCCGACTGAGAAAGAGAGTCCTTTACCGGAGGCCCATCGGAAGGGCGAGCCAATAAGGAAGATTCATCAGCCGCATCATCTTGTGTTCGCCGACGCTTGTTGTGAGAAATCAGCGCGGGAACATCGGAATTATGGGCAGCAACATCCCTACTCAAGGACAACGGGGGAAAATCACGGCCGTTGTCGGGTAACGGATCACTGCGTCCCTCAGTAACAGTGAGCGATTCAGTCCGAGATCCTTGCGGGAGAAGATCAGCTAAAGTCAATTTTTTACGCTGTTCGTATGTAGGTTTTAATACCACCACACGCCGCGGACAATTAGTACGGAAATGACCAGTTTCATTACAATAATAACATGTTCCTTCCTGGCCACTGTACGTGATATGGACCCTATAACCACATACCTGTAGGTGAGAAGGAATAGGTTTTTTGACCACCATTTCCACCGACCGAATACCACTATATACCTGTAAGCGGTGCTGAGCAGACCAGCGTTCCTTTCGAATATGGCGTACGTCCCCATAAGGAAGCAAAACGGACTTCAGAAAAGAGTCGTCAACCTCGGGCGGAAGGTTAAATACCCGAACATTCGTATATACCACTTCTGCATTTGCCAAGAGAACCATACTAGTGGAACCATCACGGTGCGTAAAGGGTACCTGAGAACCATGACGAGAAAGTAGCCTATCAACCTGGAGCGGGTCAAGAAACTTAACAAAAAACACATATAATTCGCTGTCGAAATATGCGGTATGCACCTGATCAGTAGTGACCTTAACTGTATCGACTAACCAGTCATGTATCTCCAAAGAACCGGGCTGGACGTGACGCGTGGATTTGTCAAAGGTAAAACTGACTGTACCTGTACGCGGAACTTTCGTGGGAACCATGGTGGACATCACGGCGAGAGACGACGCCGCGACAGGAAGGGCCGCACGAACACCAAACACCAGCCGACAACCAGCGATGCGACGCGCGCGGAGACCAACACGGCACTAAACTGACAGGAGGAAAACACGCTGCGCTACGGTAGAGGCGGAACTAAGAGCACGACCTAGTCGACCGACGCGCGAAGCGAGAATACAAAAATGGCTCTGAGCACTATGGGACTCAACTGCTATGGTCATTAGTCCCCTAAAACTTAGAACTACTTAAACCTAACTAACCTAAGGACATCACACACATCCATGCCCGAGGCAGGATTCGAACCTGCAACCGTAGCAGTCGCACGGTTCCGGACTGCGCGCCTAGAACCGCGAGACCACTGCGGCCGGCCGTAGATTAAAACTGTGTGCCCGACCGAGACTCGAACTAGGGACCTTTGCCTTTCGCGGGCAAGTGCTCTACCATCTGAGCTACCGAAGCACGACTCAGGCCCGGTGCTCACAGCTGTACTTCTGCCAGTATCCGTCTCCTACCTTCCAAACTTTACAGAAGCTCTTCTGCGAAACATGCAGAACTAGCACTCCTGAAAGAAAGGATACTGCGGAGACATGGCTTAGCCACAGCCTGGGGGATGTTTCCAGAATGAGATTTTCACTCTGCAGCGGAGTGTGCGCTGATATGAAACTTCCTGGCAGATTAAAACTGTGTGCCCGACCGAGACTCGAACTCGGGACCTTTGCCTTTCGCGGGCAAGTGCTCTACCATCTGAGCTACTGAAGCACGACTCAGGCCCGGTGCTCACAGCTTTACTTCTGCCAGTATCCGTCTCCTACCTTCCAAACTTTACAGAAGCTCTTCTGCGAAACATGCAGAACTAGCACTCCTGAAAGAAAGGATACTGCGGAGACGTGGCTTAGCCACAGCCTGGGGGATGTTTCCAGAATGAGATTTTCACTCTGCAGCGGAGTGTGCGCTGATATGAAACTTCCTGGCAGATTAAAACTGTGTGCCCGACCGAGACTCGAACTCGGGACCTTTGCCTTTCGCGGGCAAGTGCTCTACCATCTGAGCTACCGAAGCACGACTCAGGCCCGGTGCTCACAGCTTTACTTCTGCCAGTATCCGTCTCCTACCTTCCAAACTTTACAGAAGCTCTTCTGCGAAACATGCAGAACTAGCACTCCTGAAAGAAAGGATACTGCGGAGACATGGCTTAGCCACAGCCTGGGGGATGTTTCCAGAATGAGATTTTCACTCTGCAGCGGAGTGTGCGCTGATATGAAACTTCCTGGCAGATTAAAACTGTGTGCCCGACCGAGACTCGAACTCGGGACCTTTGCCTTTCGCGCGCAAGTGCTCTACCATCTGAGCTACCGAAGCACGACTCAGGCCCGGTGCTCACAGCTTTACTTCTGCCAGTATCCGTTTCCTACCTTCTTTCAGGAGTGCTAGTTCTGCATGTTTCGCAGAAGAGCTTCTGTAAGAACTTATTGCGGACATTCGCCGAAGAATTATTCAGAGCCCAAACACCTCTACACGTAAATTGTCCTAACAGGCATCTGTAAGAAGGACGAGTTGCCAACGGGTATAGAAAAGTCTTAAATGGGAGCCATATTCTGTGACGTGCACAGCAATTCTGGGAGAACGACAGTCAGAAACGTGTAGACTACTGCATGTGGATTTCGAATAATATCAGCGATGATTTATTAGACCCTTTCCATTACATAATGAGTGACGAACCACGGTTTCATCTTTCCAGTCATGTGAGTTCACAGGAAGTGCCTCAAACCTGCACGCTGGAGCACCTGGTTTCAGGAAATGTTCCAGCAATCAAGCCTGCCGAATTTTGAGCCTCAAAATTAAGTTGATATGTACAAAGTCTTATATATATTATACATATGATCTCAATTTTTAAATGACTGTACTGTCCTGGATACGAATATAATAATAATTACAGTTTCAAATCACTGGAGACTATAAAGGAGTCAGAAGAACACTTAATTTTTAGCAAAGCAATTACAAGATAGGAGCTATTATTCAAGTTTTTGTGTAACTATCATATTTGCTGCTTTTTTGCTTTCATTTTTTCCACAAATGGCGCACATGTTTCTGTAAACTAAAAAGTCTCCATGTAACTCCAGTTTGAGCGCGACATATTGTAGCCAGTCGATTTTAATCAGGCTTCAGAGCAGACTTCCAGACATTCTAGACAAACATCTTCACTGAGTTCTTCTAACTCATCATCGGAGTGCAGAACCGTTCCGTGGTCGTTGTCTTCATCTGATGGTGACTCGGAAAACCCGAACACTGTGCGCCAGCATTTACTACATGTAGAAAAAAAATCGGCGTTTGGTGTTGTGTAACAAGATCGCGCGCGCCGGCCGCGGTGGTCTCGCGGTTCTAGGCGCTCAGTCCGGAACGGCGCGACTGCTACGGTCGCAGGTTCGAATCCTGCCTCGGGCATGGATGTGTGTGAAGTCCTTAGGTTAGTTAGGTTTAATTAGTTCTAAGTTCTAGGCGACTGATGAGCACAGATGTTAAGTCGCATAGTGCTCAGAGCCATTTGAACAAGATCGCGCATCATTGAATCAATATTTTTTGACATTATCATCAACATGATTGTATATATATTATGTTTGATAGACTCTGTGCTGAACGTACTGAATATAACAATAATGCTTCTTCCAGCACGATACGGCAATATGACCCACACCTAAGGTATGCCTGGAACAAGTCCACGATGCCGGCACACATTTACGGCCGCTACGTTCGCCGGACGTAGCAACACGTGACTTTCTTCCTTTGGGAACACTTGAAGAGCACGGTCGATGAAACATATCCACACACAATACAGGAATTGAAAGACACCAGCCTTGAAGTTGCAACCATTGATGTCCGAACATTGCGCCAGGTGTATCTGAATATGCTTAGAAGTGCACAGCTGTTTATTGATATTGCCGGGAGTGACTTTGCGTATCTTTCACTGTACTTGCCGTTGTAAATAAGTGGTAAGTCCGTTTCAGCTCTTCGTTGCTGTAATTTCCTTTACACTTACTTGGGCTGCTATTATCAGCGCCTCCCTGTATTTGTAACACATATTGTACATCTGCATCTACATGGATACTCTGCAAATTACATTTAAGTGCCTGGTAGAGGGTTCATCAAACCACCATCACAATTCTCTATTTTTCCAACAATCTCGTATACCTCGCGGAAAGAATGAACCCCTATATCTCGTGAGAAGACTCCGTCGCAATGAAAAACGCCTTTCTTTTAATGATTTGAAAACCAAATCCTGTATCATTTCTCTGACACTCTCTTCCATATTTCGCGATAATAAAAAACGTGCTACCTTTCTTTGAACTTTTTCGATGTACTCAGTCAGTCCTATCTGGTAAGGATCCCACACCGCGCAGCAGTATTCTGAAAGACGACAGACAAGCGTAGTGTAGGCAGCCTCCTTAGTAGGTCTGTTACATTTTCTAAGTCTCCTGCCAATAAAACTCAGTCTTTGGTTAGCCTACCCCACAACGTTTTCTGTGTGTTCTTTCCAATTTAAGTTGTTCGTAATTTTAATACCTAGGTATTTAGTTCAATTTACCGCTTTTAGATTAGACTGATTTATCGTGTAACCGAAGTTTAACGAATTCCTTTTAGCACTCATGTGGATGACCTCACACTTTCCGTTATTTAGGATCAACTGCCAATTCAGATATCTTTTCTAAATCGTCTTGCGATTTGGTTTGATTTTCTGATGACTTTCTTAGTCGATAAACGACAGTGTCATCTGCAAGCAACCTAAGACGGCTCCTCAGATTGTATCCCAAATCGCTTATATAGATAACGAACAGCAAAGGGCCTATAACACTACCTTGGGGAACGCCTGAAATCACTTCTGTTTTACTCGATGACTTTCCGTCAGTTACTACGAACTGTGATCTCTCTAACAGGAAATCGTAAATCCAGTCACATAACGCAGACTATATTCCATAAGCAAGCAATTTCACTACGAGCCTCTTGTGTGGTACAATGTCAAAGCCTTCCCGAAATCCAGGAATACGGAATCGACTTGAATTCCCTTGCCAATAGCACTCAGCACTTCGTGTGAATAAAGAGCTAGTTGTGTTTCAGAGGAAAGATGTTTTCTAAACCCAAGTTGACTGTGTGTCAAAATGGCTCAAATGGGTCTGAGCACTATGCGACTTAACATCTGCGGTCATCAGTCCCCTAGAACTTATAACTACCTAAACCTAACTAACGTAAGGTCATCTCACACATCCAGGCCCGTGGCAGGATTTTAACCTGCAACCGTAGCGGTCGCGCGATTCCAGACTGAAGCGCCCAGAACCCCTCGGCCACACCGGCTGGCCACTGTGTATCAATAGACCGTTTCCTTCGAGGTAATTCATAATGTTCGAACACAATATATGGTCTAAAATCCTGCTCTATATCGACGTTAACGATATGTGCCTGTAATTTAGTCGATTACTCCTACTACCTTTTCCGAATATTGGTGTGACCTGTGCAACTTTCCAGAATTTGGGTACTGATCTTTCATCGAGCGAACTGTGTATATGATGGTTACGTATGGAGCTAATGCATCAGCATACTCGGAAAGGAATCTAATTGGTATGCAGTCTGGACCTTAAATATTGCTTTTATTGATTTAAGTTGCTCACTACTCCGACAATATTTACTTCTACGTTACTTATGTTGGCTTTGTTCTCTATTCGAATTCTGGAATATTTACTTCGTCTTGTTTTGTGAAGGCATTTCGGAAGACTGTGTTTAGTAACTCTGCTTTGACAGCACGGTCTTCGATATTATCTCCGTTGTTATCGCACGTAGAAGGTATTGATTGTTTCTGGTCGCAAACATACATCACATACGACCAGAATCCCTTTTGATTTTCTACCAGGTTTCGAGACAAAATTTCGTTGTGGAGACTGTTACTGGAGTCTCGCATTCAACTCCGCACTAAATTCTGTAGAGGATACCCAGTCTTAGGTACTTTGCGTCAGTTTAAATTTGGAATGTTTGTTTCGTTGTTTATGCAACAGTGTTCTAACCAGTTTTGTGTACCAAGGAGGATCAGCTCCGTCGTTTGTTAATTTATTATGTATAAATCTCTCAATTGCTGCCGATACTATTTCTCTGAATTTAAGCCACATCTAGTCTACAGTTATATTTTTAATTTGGAATGAGTGGAGATTGTCTCTCAGGAAGGTTCAAAGGGTTCAAATGGTTCTGAGCACTATGGGACTTACCATCCGAGGTCATCAGTCCCCTAGAACTTAGAACTACTTAAACCTAACCATCCTAAGGACATCACACACATCCGTGCCCGAGGCAGGATTGGAACCTGCGACCGTAGCGGTCGCGCAGTTCCAGACTGAAGCGCCTAGAAACGCTCCGTCACACTGGCCGGCCCAGGAAGGCGTGAAGTGAATTTATATCTGCTTTTTTGAATAGGTATATTTTTTCGAGGATTTTGGGATTACAATATTGTCTCGCTCCGACAACCCTGTGTTCACTAACCCATATATCGGTTTTGATGCTCGTTATTAACACAGATTATTTGTTGCTAAGAGGTCAAATGTGTTTTCACAACCATTTACTATTCGCGTAGGCTCATGAACTAACTGCTCCAAATAATTTTCAGAGAATCTATTAGCACTATTTCGGATGATACTTTATGTGTACCTCCGGAATTAAAAATGTATTTTCGCCAGCATGTCGAGGGTAAATTGAAGTCGTGACCAACTATTATCGTTTGAGTGGGATGCGTGTTTGAAATTAAACTCATGTTTTCTTTGAACCTTTCAGCAACTGTATCATCTGAACTGTGAGGTCGGTAAAACGATGCAATTATTATTTTATTCCCGTTGCCAACAATGACCTCTGCCCATACTAACTCACAGGAAGTATCTACTTCAATTTCACGACAAGTTAAACTACTTCTGACAGCAACAAACACGCCATCGCCAACCGTGTTTAGCCTATCTCTTCGGAACACCGTCAGGTTCTTCGCAAAAATTTCGGCTGATCTTATATCCGGCTTTAGCCAGCTTTCAGTGCCTATAACGATTTCAGCATCAGTGCTTTCTATTAGCGCTTGGAGCTCTGGTACTTTTCCAACAAGGCTACGACAGTTTACAACGCTTCCGTGGTTTAAATCTAGTGGATCTGTAAGAATATTAAGAGGGAACTGAGTTGCGGCTGTTTTGTTATGTGTCACGCATTTAGAGATGTGGCTTTTTATTGATGGTCGGTTGATAGATTTGGTCCTTAATCTACGTTACTCTAATATACGTATAAGGAAGCTCTTGTACCTACAGTGAGGTTACGTCGTGCTTTAGTCAAGATGTGCCCCGGCGTTGTTAACGATAGGTGACGAATATTGAGAGAATCGTTATAAAAAGACAAATGTCAACAAAGCTATTGCTTGTCATTAATAGCGTTGAGTGACCAGTTAACCTAGGGATTTTACAGTGATACAGGACGCCAACACCTGAAGAGGCTGTGACCTTTGATCAAAATGTTCCACGTATGGATTAATGTAGAAGTAGCACGTAGAAGTAGCACGTAGATTTATTGTCTATATTCTATCGTTGCTGTCCGTTAGATGGAAATAAGCTTTAGCTGGCTATCGTACATCTACGATTAAACGACTGTCCTGATTTTGAAATGAGATTAATAATTATTGAAACAAGGTATTTAAAAAGGAAAAATCTGTTCCCAATTTATAATTCCAAGAAGATCACACTTCTACGGCCTTTATTTTAATATCAAGTCAAAAAGTCTTAAGAAAATAATAGCTTGATAGTAAAGGTATTGAATATTTTCTACATATTCGTAATGTTGATGATATAGGCGAGAAGAATTTAATTACGTTATTATTATCTAGTTCGAAAGGAAAAGATTATTATCACCAAAATAAATTAACTGAAATCACAGCTTCAAATATTCTATGCAAAACAATAATACTGCAAACCATTTGCGTAAGGTGAAGATGAAAAGAAGCAGAAAAAATGAAATTTATTTACATAAAATGAAAATAAATTAAGCTGGTATAGTTAGTAAATTATATTGCTGATCTGCCCTGTAATTAATGTCTGATACTGTGCCAAACCGATAGAAAAGAGAGCGTAATATTTACTGTTAAGTAAAAGGATTACGAAGGCAGATTTGCAACAGAATTTGACGTGCGATTACAGAGTGAAAGGTTTCATTTTCAGAATCCATTTCTGTGTTAATTTTGAATGGGGTTAGCCTGAATATATGATTGAAAATACGGGGATGTTATAGACAATTCGCGCAGTGCTATCGACTTTAAACTCAATTTTGTACCCCAATTAAATAATTTCCATTAAGCTAGAGATCATATTATCAAGCAGATAATTGCATTTAACTGAATTTTTTTCTAAAGCGTTAGCTATTTGGTGCCTTTAAAATCTTTTGTTAATAGCAATTTCTGATCCAGTTATTGGTACTTTAAATTAATTTTAATGTTAAATTATATGAGTTAATAATTGGTTCTTTAAAATAAATTTTAACCTGAAGTGGATATTGTAATTAGCGGCGATTTTAAACGTTTTGTGAATGATGGGACATATCCCACTGAAGTAATACGCAGTTTTGAGCGTTTGGACGTCTATGCCTCATACACTACGTGCTTAAAAGTAGCCGGATACCCCCCCCCCCGCCCAAAACATACGTTTTGCATATCAAGTGCATTGTGCTGCCACCTGCTGCTAGGTACTCCATATCAGCGACCTCTGCAGTCATTGGACATCGTCAGAGAGGAGAATGGGGCGCTCCGCTGGAATTCACGGACTTGGAACATGATCAGGTGATTGGGTGTCACTTGTATCATTCGTCTGTACGCGAGATTTCCACACTCCGAAACATCCCTAGGTCCACTGTTTCGAAAGTGATAGTGAAGTGGAAACGTGTAAGGACACGTACAGCACAAAAGTGTCCAGGCAGCCCTCGTCTTTTTACTGACAGACACCGCCGACAGTAGAAGAGGGTCGTAATGTGTAATGGGCAAACATCTATCCAGACCATCACACAGGAATTCCTAACAGCATCAGGATCCACTGCAAGTACTATGACAGTTACGCCAGTAAATGCCAGACGACGCCTCGCTTGGTGTAAGATGAGTAAACATTGGACGATTGAACAGTGGCTAAACGTTGTGTGGAGTGATGAATCACGGTACGCAATGTGGCGAATGCCTCGTGAACGTCATCTGCCAGCTTGTGTAGTGCCAACAGTAAAATCCGGAGGTGGTGGTGTTATGGTGTGGTCGTGTTTTTCATGGGGGGTGGGGGTGGGGGTTGTTTTGCGTGGCACTATCAGAGCACATACCTACATTGGTGTTTTAAGCATCTTTCTTGCTTCCCACTGTGGGATGGTTACTGCATCTTTCAAACTGTTCATAATGCACGGCCTGTGACGAAGTGGTTACACAGCAGTAACATCACTGTAATGGACTGGCCTGCACAGAGTCCTGACCTGAACCCTATAGAACGCCATTGGGATGTTTTCGAACGCCGACTTCGTGCCAGGCCTCACCGAACGACATCGATACGTCTCTTCCGTGCAGCACTCCGTGAAGAATGGGCTGCCATTCCCCAAGATACCTTGGTTCAAAAAAATGGCTCTGAGCACTATGGGACTCAACTGCTGTGGTCATCAGTCCCCTAGAACTTAGAAATACTTAAACCTAACTAACCTAAGGACATCACACACATCCATGCCCGAGGCAGTATTCGAACCTGCGACCGTAGCAGTCGCACGGTTCCGGACTGCGCACCTAGAACCGCGAGACCACCGCGGCCGACTCAAGAAACCTTTCAGCACCTGATTGAACGTATGCCTGCGAGAGTGAAAGCTATCATTAGGCCTAAAAGTGGGCCAACACCATACTGAATTCCAGCATTTCCGATGGAGAGCGCCACGAACTTGTAAGTCATTTTCAGCCAGGTGTCCGGATACATTTGATCAGATAGTGTATCTAATGTTAGCGTGTCGCGAGGTGCTTTCCGAACTCGGAGAAAAATACTGTGGACCACGATATGGATATATAGAAAGCTGTGAGCCGTTAAACGGGGCGGCGTAAGTTTGCTGATGGCACAGTGCATCTGTTTCACGTAAATCAAATCACTACTGACTTCAAGAACATCTGGAGAAATTAATTGTATTTTCTTATATATATATCACAGATATCGTTTTGAAAAATCATTATAGATCTTGTTAATTCTGCTGATTTGTACGTAATTTGAGTTTTGCGGGACGTACGAGTAAATGTCCCAGAAAACTTAAGAGAATGTGGAAACTACTGGTTTGTTGTAAGGGAAAACTACCTTCAACTGTTATGTTGAAACTTTGATGGAACCTATTTCATGTTTTTCGCTGACAGGAGAATAAACGTATTTTGGTACTGATTTGTAATACTTTTATCTGTAACTGCTGCCTGATTAAATCATTATAAATTTTTTTAATCGGCCAGCTTAAAACGTTTTTGGTAGTGAAACCATACTATTTACTACAAAGGAAGAACAATTTTTGACCAGGTTTTTTAAAAAAAATTATTTTTTTGGCCGGCCGGTGTGGCAATGCGGTTCTAGGCGCTTCAGTCCGGAACTGTTTGACCGTTACGGTCGCAGGTTCGAATCCTGCCTCAGGCATGGGTGTGTATGATGTTCTTAGGTTAGTTGGGTTTAAGTAGTTGTAAGTTCTAGGGGACTGATGACCACAGATATTAAGAGCCATTTGACCCATTTTGAGCCTGTTTTTTCAAACATACTCAAAATAAATTTTAAACATAAAAGAGTGAAATATTTTTTGGGTTTACACTACCAAATCTTCATAGGCAATCTTCAATGTGTTGTATATCGATTTCGTGTGATCGGATCAAGGAACTGAAATTGTATTTGGCTTAGGCAAGGTATTACAAAAGTTATCGATATTTCTATTAATTATCGCTGATTAAAAACATCGCGCTTAAACTAAAACTAGTTATCAGCTTCGAGGTATTTAGACCTCTTGCACTGGTCGAAAGATATGAGTTGTTTCGAAAGTATTTTTAAAAAAGGGTTAAGATTAAGAGAAGCAGTGCTGTCAAATGAAGCATTGCAAGTTAGTTACCTATAAAATCTTCTGTGCGAGTAACAGGTGCCTGAGACATATAGCAAGAGTCAGTGAAGTTGGAGATAATTTGTGAAATAGAAACCAAATACAAAAGCCAGAGCGCACGAAGAAAGCTGATGAAGTGCATATAAGTCAAATCATCGATATGGAAAGGGGAGGGTAATTTCATGCAATATTACATAGTGGCCGAAAGTGTCTGTTATGTTTATTACGTTGAATTTAGTTTATGACGAGGAGGGTAATTTCTATCTGTAAAAATCGATTTGGAATTGATAGAATGATAATATTCTACCTCTGATTTGTGAAAAGAGCGGCGTGTTAAACAGAATTATGTCATAGCATACATGCAGTTGTTGTTTAAGGCCTACGCCTTCCCTTTTGGTAGGAGGAAGTGTGCATTATTAATATTTGTGTATTTGCACAAGTGCTCGGATTCAAAATGATTTAAGATTGGGATTTGGTCTTTCATCCCTACTGCTTAATATCTACATCGAAGAAACAATGACGGAAATAAAAGAAAGGTTCAAGTGTGAAATAAAAACTCAAGCTGAACGGATATCCATAATAAGATTTGCTAATGATATTACTATCTTCAGTGGGAGTGAAGAAGAATTGCATGATCTGTTCAGAGGCAACGAGCAGAGCACAGAATATGGATCGAGATTAAATCAAAGTAGGACGAATGTTGCAAGAAGTAGCAAAAGTGGGAGTACCGAGAAACATAACATCAGAATTTGTCACCACGATGTAGATAAAGTTAAGGAATTCTGCTACATGCGCTGCAAAATAATGCATGATAGACAGGGCGAAGAGGATATACAAAGCAAACTGGTGCTGACGAAACGGCTTCCCTGGCGAGAGAAGTACGTTGGTATCAAGCAGAGTCCGTAATTTGAGGAAGAAATTTCTGAGAATGTACTTTTGGAGCAGAGTATTGAATGGCAGTGTGGACAGTATGAAACCCAGAACAGAAGCATTTAAGATGTGGTGCTACAGATTAATGTTAAAAATTTTGTGGACTGAGAGTAAGAAATGAGGAAGTACTCTGCAGACTCGGCGAGGAAAGGAATATTACGAAAACCATGAAAATAAGGACAGGATGACAGGATATCTGTTAAGACATCAAGATATAACTTCCATTATACTAGAGGGAGCTGCAGACGGTAAAATCTGTAAAGGAAGAGAGTCTGGAATAGATCCAGCAAACAACTGAGGACATAGATTGCAAGCTCTACACTGAGATGATGAGGTTGACATAGGAGAGGAATTCCTGGCGGCCCGTATTAAACCAATGAGATTAATGCTTTGCATTGTATGTGTTCTGCAGTAGACGCCAATCGCGAAGAAGTTTAATTCTGAGCCTGTTATGATGCATAATGAAATGATTCTTAATTGTATAAAACCAAAGAGCTACGAACAAAGAAGAAATGAAATTTACGGAAGTGCTTCATCTATTAGCTTGTAAAAGTTGAGTTCCGAACATTGTGTACCTTTACGTAACTACATTATACACTATTTTCAAACGCTACCCTGTTTGGAAGTAAGCCACTTATCTGCTCATTCTCTAAACGTTACAAAATCCACAGTCAAAATTGCGAATATTTCGAGGTGGGGCCTAGACGCTTTGAATGTCGGCAGCCTTACCAACCACTGAGTACACCGGGTTGTCGTACACTGTAGGCGCTGTTTTGGGAGCACGAGCGTTACGTTAGAAGGTAACATAAAAAGCTATAGGGAACCACTGACAATTGTAGGGATGTCAATGGACTTCATACCCTTTGGCTGTTCCGGGAAAATTTGATAATTTATTGTTCTAAATTTTTAGATTAACAGCAGTGAGGTGTAAGTCCAACAATCGCTTATTTCAACATAAACTGCACTTTAATTCTATCCTTTTTGTGCATACAACGTAAACTCTGCTGGAAAAATGAGAAAATCCGCACTAAACCTTACACAGAGTTCAAGGACATTAACATCGTTTGTGGGTCGACGAAAATTCGTACGTTATTCGGGAAACTACGTGATTATTGAGTTATGAGGGAACCATCGTCGTCGGTGAGTAACTACAGATTAACTGCGTTTGACTTCATACCTCCATTTTTCTTTGCGTATGTATTGTAGTGAAATTATCTGTGACATGCGTCTTGCCTGGAAACAAATTCGTACCATTCACTCAGGTTTGTCCGTGCCGAAGAGAGTAATGATCACGTTGAAACCTCCAGGCAAGCTCGAAATCGCGACTTTAGCCTTCCTCGGGGAAGTGCTCTGCCGACTGATCTGCCCAAGCATGACTCATGATTCGTCGTCGCAGCTTTACTTTCCGCCAGTACCTCATCTCTCACCTTCAAAATTTCTCTGAAGCTCTCCTGCGAAACTTGAACGGCTACCACTCCTCGTATATATGATACTGCGAAGACCTGGCTTAACGATAGCCTGGAGGAGTTTCCAGGGTGAAATTTTCTCTCTGCAGCGGAGTGTGCGGTGATATGATACTTTCTGTCAGATTAGAATTGTGTGCCGCGAAGGCACTCTACCGAACTTTTTTTGTGTTGTTATCAGATTGTTGGCAATTTCATGCACATTCAGACGAGCATAGCCAAAATTATCATGTAATATGACCTGCAAATTCAGAAAACAAATAATTATTAATAGCAAAACAAGGGAAAAAAGGGATTCTGATTAATTAGAAAACTAGGTCACAACCTACTGTCTATTTTTCACTTTATTTATTTACTTTTAATTATTTCTTGCTTTTTATAGTTGTTTACATAAAGAAGACAAGTGTACTAGTCACCAGAAACAAAGAGGAATCCAAGGGCCCTAGGGAACTTAATCGACACCCTTCCGATTAAAAAACAAGGAAAAGTACATGTGCAAAAAGTGTTCAATAACGTAGTGAAAGTAGTGATTTAGGGGCCAGACGATCGTATTCGGTTTCGTCTGACGAAAAACAGGATACGTCATGATGAATAACGAATTCATCGAAAAAGCGGATCCAGGCCCTTGGGAAAGGAAAGCTAACTTTAGACTATCCCAGAGCCAAACATGCCGTCCACAAGAGACCAGTCTGATCTCATTCGTTACACTGATCAACCGGGCGAAGGCCCATGCGAAAAAGACCGTCATCAGTAGGTATCAAACAATGAATGACCCCTAGCAATCTTCGTCGGTAATACTGGAACGCTTGAAAATGTTTTCAGGATTTTGACAGAAAAGCTATTTCAATAGGAAGAGGCTAGATGCTAAACCACGACGGTTACTGAGGTGCGTCTCTGAAAGGATATCAGTACCTGTTTTATAACTAACAGCTATAAAATGTTAAAGCGTATGTCGACATTTAGGGTTAACCCGTCCGACATCGGCGGAAGGAGTCAGACTGACCGTTTGAAGACAAAATGGACGCCTTCAATATCGGGAAGACCAAATCCTAAGAGCTTGCGAGGCCTGTCCAACATTTCATACTGAACTAGATGTTGTGTCGACGCTACAAGAATCAACTGGATAGAAGTTTGCTGGTGATCATCGCTGCGAGCGGGAGTATCTGTGCGGTATAATACGCTTCATTGAAACCCGTTCTCGGTGAATGAGATTAAGGGTACGGCTAAAGAACCGCTATCCCGAACACGAGTCTTACAATCTTTCGCCAGTTAAGTGCCGCCGTTTTGGTCGGTCGCTGTCTACTGTGATTCCTAAAGTCTTGAGGCAAACGACTACCGTCGCCGCCGGCCGCGGTGGTCTCGCGGTTCTAGGCGCGCAATCCGGAACCGTGCGACTGCTACGGTCGAAGGTTCGAATCCTGCCTCGGGCATGGATGTGTGTGATGCCCTTAGGTTAGTTAGGTTTAATTAGTTCTAAGTTCTAGGGGACTAATGCCCACAGCAATTGAGTCCCATAGTGCTCAGAGCCATTTGAACCAATATTTTTTTTTTTTTTTTTTTTTACTACCGTAGCTCAAGGAATTACCGCTTGGTTAGTCATGCGAATGCAGGAACGTATACTTGCGATCCTTAATGAGAGCACCAGCAAGGCGAGAAAAGAAATACGAGGCATCCTTGAGCCAAATGTCGTCGGTATTTCGTACTAATACACTCCTGGAAACTGAATTAAGAACGCCGTGAATTCATTGTCCCAGGAAGGGGAAACATTATTGACACATTCCTGGGGTCAGATACATTACATGATCACACTGACAGAACCACAGGCACATAGACACAGGCAACAGAGCATGCACAATGTCGGCACTAGTACAGTGTATATCCACCTTTCGCAGCAACGCAAGCTGCTATTCTCCCATGGAGACGATCGTAGAGATGCTGGATGTAGTCCTGTGGAACGGCTTGCCATGCCATTTCCACCTGGCGCCTCAGTTGGACCAGCGTTCGTGCTGGACGTGCAGACCGCGTGAGACGACGCTTCATCCAGTCCCAAACATGCTCAATGGCGGACAGATCCGGAGATCTTGCTGGCCAGGGTAGTTGACTTACACCTTCTAGAGCACGTTGGGTGGCACGGGATACATGCGGACGTGCATTGTCTTGTTGGGACAGCAAGTTCCCTTGCCGGTCTAGGAATGGTAGAACCATGGGTTCGATGACGGTTTGGATGTACCGTGCACTATTCAGTGTCCCCTCGACGATCACCAGAGGTGTACGGCCAGTGTAGGACATCGCTCCCCACACCATGATGCCGGGTGTTGGCCCTGTGTGCCTCGGTCGTATGCAGTCCTGATTGTGGCGCTCACCTGCACAGCGCCAAACACGCGTACGACCATCATTGGCACCAAGGCAGAAGCGACTCTCATCGCTGAAGACGACATGTCTCCATTCGTCCCTCCATTCACGCCTGTCGCGACACCACTGGAGGCAGGCTGCACGATGTTGGGGCATGAGCGGAAGACGGCCTAACGGTGTGCGGGACCGTAGCCCAGCTTCATGGAGACGGTTGCGAATGGTCCTCGCCGATTCCCCAGGAGCAACAGCGTCCCAAATTTGCTGGGAAGTGGCGGTGCGGTCCCATACGGCACTGCGTAGGATCCTACGGCCTTGGCGTGCATCCGTGCGTCGCTGCGGTCCGGTCCCAGGTCGACGGGCACGTGCACCTTCCGCCGACCACTGGCGACAATATCGATGTACTGTGGAGACCTCACGCCCCACGTGTTGAGCAGTTCGGCGGTACGTCCACCCGGCCTCCCGCTTGCCCACTATACGCCCTCGCTCAAAGTCCGTCAGCTGCACATACGGTTCACGTCCACGCTGTCGCGGCATGCTACCAGTGTTAATGACTGCGATGGAGCTCCGTATGTCACGGCAAACTGGCTGACACTGATGGCGGCGGTGCACAAATGCTGCGCAGCTAGCGCCATTCGACGGCCAACACCGCGGTTCCTGGTGTGTCCGCTGTGCCGTGCGTGTGGTCATTGCTTGTACAGTCCTCTCGCAGTGTCCGGAGCAAGTATGATGGGTCTGACAGACCGGTGTCAATGTGTTGTTTTTTCCATTTCCAGGAGTGTACCACGGCGTCATCGTTATCCCAGTACAGTGCAGATATAAGGAGGGGTTCATAGAACAAAACGAAGAGTGAAATGGATAAGGGGCTTCCATGGGATAAACACCGTCGGATATAAATCCAGAAGATGGTTGGGTAAGGTGACCATTCACAGCCACTGAGTCATGGATACCAGTGAAAAGATTGGCTAGGACCTAGCATGTTGTGGGGCAGCGGGTGGAATAATTGTTAATGTTCGTATTGTTTATTTAATGCTGTTGTTTGCCGTTCTCAGCACTGGCTTTCTAACTACAATATTGGCAACCAGAAAGTGTTTAGCAAAACGTGAAGCCTGTAATTAGAATTCCTAGTGCCCACTTCATCTGAGAAATACATTTATAGCTACAGCTTATAACTCTGAGGAATTAGGAGATTGTCTGGGATTCATAATCAAAAACCATTCTCTCTAAAATGTTCAGTATATTCTGAAAGTCACAGACCAAAAACAATCCACACAATCCAACTACCAGAGCAGTTCAGAGTCTAATGCGGTGATGCAGCTATAACTGTTCAAATTAAATGTTTAAGTGAATGCTCACCATAATTTGATGATAATGTTCATCAAACGCCACGCTAATTAATGATAGAATGTCTGTCCTGCGGCAAACTAAAGATATATCATTAAAGTCATCCCAAATTAACACTTCACTCGAAAATTATTTCATGGTTATGCATATCCCGAGTAACTTATTACTACATCAGAGGCTGTTTATATCAACAATACCGACGCGACGCGACTCCCAGCAAAGGTGGTGCGCTGATCAGCGTCTGGAGAGAACTGGGGCCTTCCTTCTTTTCTCGCGGTGCGGACGGGTATGGGAACACCTGATCAAATCTGCTCTCCCGACTAGCCGCTGGGCTAGTAAGGCACCACTTTAAGTTATCGAATAAATCATTGCTTCCTTTGCTGATGGCTGATGAAGCTCTCAATTTAATTGTGCAATCAGCAGACAAGTAAGTAATCATAATAAAAGTCTGACATGGCTAAGTCAAATATTTTGAGCGAGTGAATTAATTTAATTACACTACTCGCTGTAGACGAGCTCTGAACTCGCTCTTTGGAGATACGCTGTAGCTATAGTTTTATAGTTATTCCGTTGAAACTTCTCACGTTTTTATGATTATAGCGGATCTCCCTTCTACTTAATTTTAAACATTCTAGATTTATTTATTCACCTACTTAATCTATCTTGCTGCCTTAATTTCTAAGACAAAAACCAGAAAATCATGAATTTCAACTGAAATTTTAATTTGTGAGATCCAGAATACTGTTTCTACTAAATTATTATGCCAAAGAAATCTAAATATAAATTTTTAATTTTCTAGCTCTTTTCTGTTGCGCCAATGATTTTTACAGAAAAACATCCAAATTTCAAAAATGGTTAAAGTTATTGAACTTATATCCAACACAAATTGATTTTGTATTACTCCTGACATGCTAGAAATGTTTCAGGTTATTTACTTTATTTTTAAAGTATTGCGGACTGGCTGGCACACAATGGAAAGACTGATGTGAATTTTATGAGGCGTGAGTAGGCTGCTTCCATCATACATATCGTCGTCCTAGAAATCACTTAAAAATCATATGAAAATCACTAAAAAATGTCATTTAATTCAGGGATGGCGACACTAAGCAGCAAAGCGGTAAAGATAGGAAAATTTTTAGCCGGAACGTGGGTATCATAGAGTTCAGTACAGAAGTTAAAAATGAAACTGAAAATGTTACGGTGGGACGTTGACACTCGACCATCGGCGCTAGAGGGGGATGCAGTGAAAACACGTTCCCCGCGCTATTGCATACGGATAAGATGGAGTGGTGAACTCAGTTCATCTTGTAAAATGGACCGTTGTTGAGATCTCGTCCGGAGTCTTCCCGTTTAAAATTGTTTTGAATGTTGCAAATAGGCTTTAAATCTCTGTACATTGGTAATCCGTAGTGGTACTTGCCTAGCGCTATTGTAAAGTTGACGTAATACGAAGTAATAAAATGTTTGGTCTACCGTATGTTTGCCGCCCTTACAGAACCAGAACGTATAAGAGCCTTACGTGTTTGCAACTTGGCATGCAGAGTCCTCCATTTCACAATAGACGACTACCGTTCTATGTCGCAAGAGCAGTGGACGCATAATTATTGAATGACAACACAAAGGGAATGGTTTTGTAGATAAGCAATATTAACCTTACCGGCTCCTGCACATAATTAAACTTGACGGCTAGAGCAGAATGATCGATAAAAGAGTCGGATATCACATAAACGCCAAAAAGCTACCCGGCCAATGAATCAGAAAGATACAGTAAAAGAGATGACGTCCGCTGCTAGAAGTGGCACTAAAAGAAGTTTATCGGACAAGTGTAGGACACCGGCAAACCCATGTGTCGTGTAGGTGCTAAGAGTGTACAATGTTATCGACGTCTTTACCAAAACTGAAATTAGAAGACTCATCCACCGATTGGAGAACACAAAATCACCGCCTGTTAGAATCTTTGTAGGGGATTTACGATGTAGATAAATGATTTCCTCTGGTAGACATGCGAACGTTCCATGAAGCGACCAGGGGCAGAAGGGGCATAGATAAGAGGTAAAGCGAGATCACAAAATATGCATCCTATGCCCCTTCCATCATCGAGAGCTTCTAAATCTCGTAATAGAGTTCCTGCCCTATAAAACAAGGCAGTGCCCGTAGAAAATTCGGAAGCCATATAAAGAAAAGGCCGGAAAACAACGATCTGAAAACTGATCAGCTAATAGTTACTGTAAAAAATAAACTGTCACCAAAGGGTGGGCCCGATTTCAGAACCAATCTCGTATATTCAAAGTGAGAAAAGTATGTCGCTGCAGAGGCAACTGAGTTGGCACAAAAACTACAAAGTTCCAAAACCATCATCGACAGGAACTGTGTACTTGTATACAAGGCAGAAGAAATAGATGAAACGGAGAGAGAAGGAGTGTGACTATATTCCAACTGTTTTTTTTTTTTTTTTGTTTCTTTCGTGATGCCACTCTCTCAGAGTGGGTAAGTTGTTTACTGGGGCTCCTCAGTATTGCCACCACCTCATGCGGTTGTGTGGTTGTGTCATGCAGAACACCTTCCGCACCCTACTCGTCGACGGAGAGGGGGCCGAGTATGAAGACCTGTTTAGTAACAACGGGGTCTTCTTGCCGCTTGAAATCAATCAAGTTATGCTCGCTTATACGAAGTTCTGACGTGGCGGTCGCGACAGAAGGCGCAGAAGTAGTTTGGGAAGCCGACACAACAGGAGAGGTATCCGACAGAACCACGGGAGAGAAGTGTGTTCCTGGAACAGATTCCTTAACAAGTGGCGCCGACGAAGTGGCATGGATGAAGGGAGAATCGCGACATGACATATCAGTGACCACCTGATCGGATGCAGAAGCACCCATGGCCTCCTCGTCCTCAAACTCAGGCCGTGGAAGCGGCGCCTCCAATGATGAGTTACCCGAAGAGCGATTCAAAGGAAAAGGTTCCTCAACTGCATCGTCGTCATGAGAAGCCTGTTTTGAATAGCTGGAGCACCACTGGAGAGAAACCCTTAATGTCCCAATGCATGGGAGAGAATCAGGAGCATTACCTCCCTAAGACCAATTTTGATCCTCAATAACTGAAACTGGGTCAGCTGTAGACTCTCGAGCCAGAAGATCCGCTGAAGCCTACTTTTTACGCTGTTCGTAAATGGGTTTTAAAACTACCACACGACGCAGACTACCGGTATGGATGTGAACGCTCTGATCTCAAATAAAGCAGTTTCCTTCCTGGAAGGTATAAGTAATATAACCCCACGATGACATACTTGCAAAAGAGCGGGAATATGCTTCTTAGTCACTATTTCTACCAACCAAATACTGCTATAGACCTTAAGCTGTGCTGATCACACTAGCTACCCTTCAAATACACTACTGGCCATTAAAATTGCTACATCACGAAGATGACGTGCTACAGACGCGAAATTTAACCTACAGGAAGAAGATACTGTGATATGCAAATGATTAGCTTTTCAGAGCATTCACACAAGGTTGGCGCCTGTGGCGACACCTACAACGTGCTGACATGAGGAGAGTTTCCAACCGATTTCTCATACACAAACAGCAGTTGGTGAAACGTTATTTTGATGCCTCGTGTAAGGAGGAGAAATGGGTACCATCACGTTTCCGACTTTGATCAAGGTCGGATTGTAGCCTATCGCGATTGCGGTTTATCGTATCGCGACATTGCTGCTCGCCTTGGTCGAGATCCAATGACTCTTAGCAGGGTATAGAATTGGTGGGTTCAGGAGGGTAATACGGAACGCCGTGCTGGATCACAACGGCCTCGTATCACTAGCAGTCGAGATGAAAGGCGTCTTATCCGCATGGCTGTAACGGATCGTGCAGCCACGTCTAGATCCCTGAGTCAACAGATGGGGACGTTTGCAAGACAACAACCATCTGCACGAATAGTTCGACGACGTTTGCAGCAGCATGGACTGTCAGCTCGGAGACCATGGCTGCGGTTACCCTTGACGCTGCATCACAGAGAGGAGTGCCTGCGATGGCGTACTCAACGACGAACCTGGGTGCACGAATGGCAAAACGTCGTTTTTTCGGATGAATCCAGGTTCTGTTTACAGCATCCTGATTGTCGCATCCGTGTATGGCGATATCGTAGTGAACGCACATTGGAGGAGTGTTTTCGTCATCGCAATATTGGCATATTACCCGGGATGATGTTATGGGGTGCCATTGGTTACACGTCTCGGTCACCTCTTGTTTACATTGACGGCACTTTGAACAGTGGACGTTACATTTTAGATGTGTTACGACCCGTGGCTCTACGCTTCATTCGATCCCTGCGAAACCCTACATTTCAGCAGGATAATGCACAACCGCATGTTGCAGGTCCTCTACTGGCCTTTCTGGATACAGAAAATGTTCGACTGCTGCCCTGGCCAGCACATTCTTCAGATCTCTCACTAATTGAAAACGTCTGGTCGATGGTGGCCGAGCAACTGGCTCATCACAATACGCCAGTCACTACTATTCATGAACTGTGGTGTTGAAGCTGCATGGGCAGATTTACCTGTACAAATCATCCAAGCTCTGTTTGACTCAATGCTCAGGCGTATCAAGGCCGTTATTACGGCTAGAGGTGGTTGTTCTGGGTACTGAATTCTCAGGATGTATGCGACCACATTGCGTGAAAATGGAATCATTTGTCAGTTCTAGTATAATATATTTGTCCAATGAATACCCGTTTATCATCTGTATTTCTTCTTGGTGTAGCGATTTTAATGGTCAGTAGTGTAGTTTCTCACTATAGGATTTGGGCATTTGTTTTGGGAATGAAGTAGATAAGCGATTCCCTTGAATGCTGACTCGCTGAAGCAAGGCTTTTTTAGACAGGAAATGGCTTTGTAGTGGTCAAATAATTGGCCATAGATCAATTAACTGTAGTAAATTAATTTTGCTGTAGACTAGTAATCAAGGTAGATGAATTCGTCAACAGGGTCATGAGAGGCGTTATGCGTTGTTACTTAAGATAGAAAGATGAAAATGCTAGTAGCCGGGAACGAGATGACACTATCGAGCTTTATTAAAAGAAATATTACAAGAGTTATCCCGCCAAAAGGTACATTATGAACTGTCAGTATCACGTACTGTTAACTATAGGAACGCTAACTGAAATGTAGTAAATAGAAAGGTACTATGAAACATCATTAAGATCATCAAGAACTTTCAGCAATTTGCAAGAGAAGTAAGCGGTAGATTAACAGTATACACCTAACTGCTTTAATAAAACACGAGTTATTCAACAAAAATAATCTTATTACAGGTCAAACACCTGAAATGCAGTTCGTGATAGAATCGCGAAACAAAACATATCTACAATTTTGTCATTAGTTGATAATATAACATTAGTTGATAATATAACATTTCGTAAGCTCATTGATATAACTGTAAGATTGAAAGGGGAACAATAATATGTAGGTAACAAGCCAAAGGCTTTAGAAATTATACTAGTTTCTCGCAGATGGATGTTGATCCCCCAATAAATGCTGAGCCAAATACCGCTCTAGTATCCCGAAGGAATAGTCCACTTCTGACAGCGTAACAAATGGTTGAAATGGCTCTGAACACTATGGGACTTAACTTCTGAGTTCATCAGTCCCCTAGAACTTAGAACTACTTAAACCTAACTAACCTAAGGACATCACGCACATCCATGCCCAAGGCATTATTCGAACCTGTGCCGAGAACCGCTCGGCCACCCTGGTCGGCTACAGCGTAACAATTTATTGATTATAATTAACTTAAAGATTGTTTGAATAGAGTCACACTTGTGCACTGATAACAGCTAACCATATAAGCACTGCAATTGTCTTAAGGAATGCCTTATTAGAGCCACCCACTTACCTAAGATGCAATAAAACACGGCATACATGTATTTCAAATTTATTTTAAGAATAAATAAGAGGCAAAGGGTCGTCTAACATAGTATATGTACAGGGTGTTTCAAAAATTACCGGTATATTTGAAAAGGCAATACAAACTAAACGAGCAGCGATAGAAATACACCGTTTGTTGCAATATGCTTGGGACAACAGTACATTTTCAGGCAGACAAACTTTCGAAATTACAGTAGTTACAATTGTCAACAACAGGTGGCGCTGCGGTCTGGGAAACTCTATAGTACGATACTTTCCACATATCCAGCATGCGTAGCAATAATATGGCGTAGTCTCTGAATGAAATTACCCGAAACCTTTGACAACATGTCTGGCGGAATGGCTTCACATGCAGATGGGATGTACTGCTTCAGCTGTTCCATTGTTCTGGATTCTGGCGGTACACCTGGTCTTTCAAGTGTCCCCACAGAAAGAAGTCACAGGGGTTCATGTATGGCGAATATGGAGAGCAATCCACGCCGCCTCCTGTATGTTTCGGATAGCCCAAAGCAATCACACGATCATGGAAATATTCATTCAGGAAATTAAAGACGTCGGCCGTGCGATGTGGCCGGGCACCATCTTGCATAAACCACGAGGTGTTCGCAGTGTCGTCTAAGGCAGTTTGTACCGCCACAATTTCACGAAGAATGTCCAGATAGCGTGATGCAGTAATCGTTTCGGATCTGAAAAATGGGCCAATGATTCTTTTGGAAGAAATGGCGGCCCAGATCAGTACTTTTTCAGGCAGCAGGGACGATGGGATTGCAACATGGGGCTTTTCAGTTCCCCATATGCGCCAGTTCTGTTTATTGACGAAGCCATCCAGGTAAAAATAAGCTTCGTCAGTAAACCAAATGCTGCCCACATGCATATCGCCGTCATCAATCCTGTGCACTATATCGTTAGCGAATGTCTCTCGTGCAGCAATGGTGGCGGCGCTGAGGGGTTGCCGCCTTTGAATTTTGTATGGATAGAGGTGTAAACTCTGGCGCATGAGACGATACGTAGACGTTGGCGTCATTTGTACCGCAGCTGCAACATGGCGAACGGAAACCCGAGGCCGCTGTTGGATCACCTGCTGCACTAGCTGCGTGTTGCCCTCTGTGGTTGCCGCAAGCGGTCGCCCTACCTTTCCAGCACGTTCATCTGTCACGTTCCCAGTCCATTGAAATTTTTCAAACAGATCCTTTATTCTACCGCTTTTCGGTCCTTTGGTTACATTTAACCTCCGTTGAAAACTTCCTCTTGTTGCAACAACACTGTGTTCTAGGCGGTGGAATTCCAACACCAGAAAAATCCTCTGTTCTAAGGAATAAACCATGTTGTCCACAGCACACTTGCACGTTGTGAACAGCACACGCTTACAGCAGAAAGACGACGTACAGAATGGCGCACCCACAGAATGCGTTGTCTTCTATATCTTTCACATCACTTGCAGCGCCATCTGTTGTTGAAAATTGTAACTACTGTAATTTCGAAAGTTTCTCCGCCTGAAAATGTACTGTTGTCCCAAGCATATTGCAACAAACGGTATATTTCTATCGCTGCTCGTTTAGTTTTTATTGCCGTTTCAAATATACCGGTCATTTTTGAAACACATACTGTAGATAAATACAATCTTTTTAGCATATGAAATTTTATTTACCCATATAGCAAGAGATTGAGAATGTTCGGAACAAGTGTGCCAAAAGGAAAGGTTAGAAGCTATTAGCTCAAATGATAAAGTTTACAACTGACCAGAAACGACTGAAACGTAAATAAGAATTAGTCGAGGATGAGTAATAATGTATAGATGTAGACCATAGTGTATTGAACGGTATTGAGATGCGTTTCATTGGCAGAACGATTAGAAGGTGCAACAGGTCTATCAAAGAGACTGCTTACACTACGTTTGTCCGCCCTATTCTGGAGTACTGCTGTGCAGTGTGGGATCGGCATCGGGTGGGACCGACAGATGACATCAAAAAAGTACAAAGAATACATAGAAGGGCAGCTCGTTTTGTATTACCGCGAAATAGGGGAGATAGCGTCACAGATATGATACGTGAATGTGAGTGGCAACCATTGAAACAAAGGCGTTTTTCGTTGCGACGGGATCTTCTCATGAAATTTCAATCACCAGTTTTCTCCTCCGATTGCAAAAACATTCTGTTGGCATCCGCCTACATAGGGAGAAATGATCATCACGATAAAACAAGAGAAATCAGCTCTCGCACGGAAAAATTTAAGTGCTCGTTTTTCCTGAGTGCCGTTCGAGAGTGAAACGGTAGAGAGACAGCATTAAGGTGGTTCATTGAACCCTCTGCCAGGCACTTTATTGTAAAGAGCAGAGTAATTACGTATATGTAGATGTAGATGAACTGTGCAGCAGGCTTTTTTGAATGTATATCGTGGTTTTAGCTTGTTACCGCTAGTCGCCCAATTTAAGCAATTTCGAAGTGTCATTTATAGAAAATGTATGATGTCAGAATGATTCTTCACAACAAAGTATCAATTATAGAAAATGTATGATGTCAGAATGATTTTTTAAAACTTAACTGGTAATGTTTCATGCTACTTTCTTAGATGTAGCAATATGTACCTAGATATATAGAGTACATTTTTGATTTGACATTGTAATGTTATACAAAGTTTATGCTTCATACTATGTACATATATTTAGATGTAATGTATATCGACAATGGGTGGTTTGTCAATGATCCTTTTTTTGAAGTTATTGTATATACAGTCATCTTCACGCATTGCATATGGTATGCTAATTTCACAAATCTGAACGCATCCGTACCCTCTCCAATGCTTGAGAGGTACCAAATATAGTTGTACAAGTCTGCTAAAAAGCCTGCATTACAAAGGAAATCATATCGTTGTATATAAATTGATTCCTCTCTTACCTCATCATCGAGGTGCATGTCGAGGGAACCATTTCTCGTACACTTCTGAGGTGTTAGTGTGGTAAAAGCTTGTGTTAGTTCAATACAACCATCCACGTTTTAAGGAACAACAATCGCTCATATTTCATCATACCCATTCATCGTAAAATAATATTTGATAACCATCTATCTGCATTGCACAGAAAAAATGTCCATTTACAAGTAACTGATATGAATGTGTCGCAGAGCTTGTATAGTAAAAGAAAATTCACTGAATGTAAATTCATTCCACTTTTATATGAGCACTGAGGTACTTTGCATTGAAACAGTTGTTTCCTTTAGATGTTTACACGTCATCAGCATGCTATAAAGATGGTATGAGCTCATTACACATCGCTCTCTCAGACCAATCTGTAATAACATGGAGTTATATCTCACATATGAAAGTAATATGAAGAATATAGGATTGTAAATTACACACATATTACAACTGTTTTTAAAACATATTAATTTTATTTAGCTTCTTATATAAACCCAAATTCCTAATAAATACTCTTCCTAATCACACCCATCTGCAACATGATAACTCTAGCTGAATAATGTATGTTGTACTCTATAAACTCCATGTGTATGTGATTTTGATCACATGGATCTACGCATTTTTCTAAAGTGAAAAAAAACATGAAATTTACCATGCAATACGGAATCAAGTACAATTTCATATGCCTTCCCACACTGTCAGCTAATTGATATAATCTGTCAGCTCCACTGTACACTAAGTAATCCACACTTCATATTTTAGACACATTTGGTTTTGTTTGACACGTATAATATAATTCTGCAGCTTCAATATCAGGCTCCCGAACAATAGTTTTTATGGAATTAGTGACATGTTCTGTGGTGGTGGAGGTGCTGCTGCTGCAGTTGTTGATGTCACCCGAGAAAATGTTGATATCCACCTCACATGGAGTATATTCTGTGGTGAGCTGATTTTCAGCGTATGTCGGATTCTTTCATAAGCGCTACCACTTTAAGTAGGCTGTTTACGTTTTCTTATTGGTAACGCCACGAAGCACTCTGTATGAAAAATCACTGGCTGTCCCGTGTGCAGTCTGTGGCTGGTTTGCATTGTTGTCTGCCATTCTAGTGTTGGGCTGTTGGCTGTTAACAGCTCGTAGCGTTGCGCAGTTGGAGGTGAGCCGCCAGCAGTGGTTGATGTGGGACGAGAGATGGCGGAGTTTTGAAATTTGTAAGACTGGATGTCATGAACTGCTATATAATTATGATTTTTGAACACTATTGAGGTAAATACATTGTTTGTTCTCTATCAAAATCTTTCACTTGTTAAGTATACCTATCAGTAGTTAGTGCCTTCCGTAGTTTGAATCCTTTAATTAGCTGGCAGTAGTGGTGCTCGCTGTATTGTAGTAGTTCGAGTAACCAAAATTTTTGTGAGGTAAGTGATTTGTGAAACGTATAGGTTAATGTTAGTCAGGGCCATTTTTGTAGGGATTTTTGAAAGTCAGATTGCGTTGATTTTTTTCATGTAGTTTGTGTAATTAGTGTAGCTTTTGTTTATTGCTAGCGCATAATTATAGAGAGAATTTCCTTTGTAGTTGTAGTTTTTCATTGTTGTACAGTAAAACAGTTGTGGCATGCATGTAGATTTGCACCAAGTATTTCACAGCTGCGCTTGCAATTAACTAGATATTATTTTCAATGTTACATTAATGTGTTCTCTTATTTTGCTCTTCAAATTGTGGTTTTCTGTGTTGTCGTGTGAAATATTGTGACAATAATGGCGTGTAAAAAACGTAATACTAGACTCCAAAGTAAACTGAGAAATGACGGTGAAGACGAAAGCAGTATGTTAGCGTCAACATGTAATGAATTAACTGATGTTCAAAGTAGTAATTTGGTAATTGTGCGTAGGGAAAGTGAACGGGCTGCAAATAAAGGCATAGGCAGTGAAACAATTAGTGAACAGGGAAGCATTATCGATCGATCGGTCGGCAACAGCTCGTGTCAGGATTCCGAAATGACAGGACACAATCTTGCAAATACTGTAGATTCAGATTTTGCGTCCTCGACGTTTCCTCAAATAAATCAAAACACATTATCTGCTTTTCAAAATGTGAATATTGCCGGTTCAAATGCACTACCGAATAGCACTGAGGAACATGTTTCAGACACCAGTGCACTGTTATTACAATTAATGCAACAAACGGGACAAAGGCTACAAAAGTTAGACACAACGCTTGAACAAAATCAGAAACAAATGGAAGAAAATCTTCAAAAGTTA